>NC_065920.1:55379277-55513687 GCF_024586455.1 Bactrocera neohumeralis | reverse complement strand
GTTCGCCCACGAACCGATGGAAGAGAAGGACGATGTGACCAAAGATGCTTTCTACGAGCGCTTGGAGCGCGCCTATGAGAGCTGCCCCCGCCACGATGTTAAAATCGTGCTTGGCGACTTTAACGCCAGGGATGGGCAAAGAAGGTATCTTTGGCACTACGGTCGGTAAATTCAGCCTCCACGAGGAAACATCCCCAAATGGGTTTAGGCTGATCGACTTCGTCGGGACCCGAAATATGGTTATCTGTGGTACTAGATTCCAGCACAAGAAAATACATCAAGCTACCTGGCTGTCTCCGGATCGAAAAGCCACCAACCAGATCGATCATGTTGTGATAGACGGAAGACACGTCTCCAGTGTTCTAGACGTGCGTACGCTCCGAGGTCCTAACATCGACTCGGTCCACTATCTTGTTGCAGCCAAGACTCTCACCCGCCTCTGTGCAGCAAAAGGCCCACAGGGAAGGTTCGACGTCGAGAAGCTGCAATCACAACAGATAGCCGAACGATTTTCTACTCGACTTGCATCCTGCTCTCCGAGAGCACTCGTCAACAACTCGGTATAAGGGAACTGTCGGACGGATTTCGGGAAATGCAAAACAACAGCTGGTACGACGAGGAGTGTCATGTCGCACAACGATCGATGATACCAAGAGTTGAAGAGGAAAGCGAGACGCATTTGCAGACATAAACAGAGAGAGGCCGAAATACGTGTGTATGAAGAGCTTGACGAGCTGGTCGACAGGGGTAATGCTTGAAAATTCTACGAAAAAATACGCCAGCTTACAGAAGGTTTCAAAACCGGAGCATACTCTTGTAGATCCCCCAAAGGTGATCTAGTCACCAATGCCCAGAGCATACTTAAATTATAGAGGTAACACTTCTCCAGCCTGCTGAATGGCAGTGAACGTACAACACCACGAGAAGGCGAACCCGATGCCCCAAACGATAACGATGGAGCAGACGTTCCATTGCCCGACCATGAAGAAATTCGAATAGCGATTACTCGTCTGAAAGACCACAAAGCGGCGGGGCCGATGGATTGCCGGCCGAGCAATTCAAACACGGCGGCGAAGAACTGATAAGGAGCATGCATCAGCTTTTTTGTAAAATATGGTCGGAAGGAAACATGCCCAACGATTGGAATTTAAGTGTGCTCTTCTCAATCCACAAAAAAGGAGACCTCACAATCTGCGCCAACTACCGTGGGATAACCCTCCTCAACATCGCGTATAAGGTTCTATCGAGCGTATTGTGTGAAAGATTAAAGCCCACCGTCAACAAACTGATTGGACCTTATCAGTGTGGCTTTAGACCTGGCAAATCAACAACCGACCAGATATTCATCAAGGAGAAGCAACACACACCACCTCTTCGTCGATTTTAAAGCTGCTTTCGACAGCACGAAAAGGAGCTGCCTCTATGCCGCGATGTCTGAATTTGGTATCCCCGCAAAACTAATACGGCTGTGTAAACTGACGTTGAGCAACACCAAAAGCTCCGTCAGAATCGGGAAGGACCTCTCCGAGCCGTTCGATACCAAACGAGGTTTCAGACAAGGCGATTCCCTATCGTGTGATTTTTTCAACCTGCTTCTGGAGAAAATAGTTCGAGCTGCAGAACTTAGTAGAGAAGGTACCATCTTTTATAAGTGTACAGCTGCTGGCGTATGCCGATGATATTGATATCATCGGCCTCAACACCCGCGCCGTTAGTTCTGCTTTCTCCAGACTGGACAAGGAAGCAACACAAATGGGTCTGGCAGTGAACGAGGGCAAGACGAAATATCTCCTGTCATCAAACAAACAGTCGTCGCACTCGCGACTTGGCACTCACGTCACTGTTGACAGTCATAACTTTGAAGTTGTAGATAATTTCGTCTATCTTGGAACCAGCGTAAACACCACCAACAATGTCAGCCTGGAAATCAACGCAGGATAACTCTTGCCAACAGGCGCTACTTCGGACTGAGTAGGCAATTGAAAAGCAAAGTCCTCTCTCGACGAACAAAAACCAAACTCTATAAGTCGCTCATAATTCCCGTCCTGCTATATGGTGCAGAGGCTTGGACGATGTCAACAACTGATGAGTCGACGTTGCGAGTTTTCGAGAGAAAGTTCTGCGAAAGATTTATGGTCCTTTGCGCGTTGGCCACGGCGAATATCGCATTCGATGGAACGATGAGCTGTACGAGATATACGACGACATTGACATAGTTCAGCGAATTAAAAGACAGCGGCTACGCTGGCTAGGTCATGTTGTCGAATGGACGAAGAGCAGAGAGGAAGAGAAAGACTTCCACTCCGTTGGAAGGACCAATTGGAGAAGGACCTGGCTTCGCTTGGAATATCCAATTGGCGCCACGTAGCGAAAAGAAGAAACGACTGGCGCGCTTTTGTTAACTCGGCTATAATTGCGTAAGCGGTGTCTTCGCCAGTAAAGAAGAAGAAGTAGCAACAATGATGCCGCACATGCGAAACCATGTTGCTCCTGTGTTCATGGACGAAATACGGATGGAAAAGCTCTGCTGTACGACTGCATTTATGCTATTATTAAGGCTAAATGTTGATATCTCAATATTTTAATCAAATGAACTCCACTATATTCTAGAACTGATGCACGCGATAGAACTAAATAAATTACTCGAAGCGAGGCTTAAGAGCGAGTGTGTGTGGACGTGCAGCAGTCTTCTAGGCTCTCCAACTTAACGAATGATCGTCTGAATGCACTGTGGCGTTGATTTATGTACGTAGCAATAAACAGGAAAGACATTGTAAACTAGGTGTACTTTGGTGATTCAGTTGCGCATTCTGTAGCTAGAAGTGTTTGCTAACGTCCCTTGCCTGCGTGCATGTAGGCGGTCCTAAATGTAATGCAATTACCAGTGTTTATATAAAATATTTTTTTATGAGCTGAGTTTTAATCTATATACATATATTCATATATATATGCATAAATATTATATATAAATTTTTCTTTTCGTTTTCTGAAATATAGGTTCTAAAACCTGTAACATAAGGCTCTCCATAATTTTTAAGGGAGAAAACTTTAAAATTTCTATTTTGTTTATTATTATTTGATTAAAAATTTATATATACTTCGTTCTTAAAAAATATTTTGTTCCTAAGATTGTCAGATATATTTACAAAAAAGGTCTATTCCAACGTTTTTTCTAAACCCAACCGTTTAAAAGATATTAACGGTTGAAGTTTTATTGTTTTTTGGGACAAATTTTTATTTCTTATGAATTTTATAACTCAATGAAAAAAATCATTATGAATAAGGTTTTTGAAGAGGCATTCTTAGAGGTGCCTAGGTACCTATTTTTCAGAGTATCAAACGAAAAAAAAATTTTTTTTTTTGATCCACCTTAATATGCATTGATGTTTGACGATGAATATCTCGTAAACGCTTAACTTAATCGAAAAATTATAAGAGACCATTTTTATAGAGCAGTCAATTTCCTACAAAACTATGTGTTTCATCATTCATTTGGGGATGATGATCAACATAAGTGCAAAAAATGGAAACGTTTATGATTGTTATTATTGTCATTGCTTTTGCCAATTAATGCGTTTCTAGTTCGCACATCCGGCCGCACTAGCAACGGCAGCGGAATTGCCTTTGATTTTACCCACACATACCTGCACAAAATTTTACAATGTGGTTACTTGGCTGAAAGACAAGTAGTGAACACTATCTAAAGGGTGACCAATTTCGAGGATCTCTACTTTTTTAAAGAAAAAGAAACCTCAAGTTTAATAGGGAATGTTTATTATCATTCGAAATTTGGCATTTAATTTTTGAAGATTATAACTTATAGAAGAAATATGGACCTGCGAATAATATGCGAATAGTATGCTCAGTAGGCCGATTATATTGACCATAAGTTGAGCGAAGCACGAGAAACACAGAACGTGAAATTTCATAATAAAGTTAAACGATTTGTAAACATTGTTCAGGCTAAACAATACTGAAAAAAATAGCTTGACACGGCTCACGCGGGATCTGTCAAAAAAAGGCTATTAAAAAAAGTACCTCTACTTGGATCACCCGTTACTTATGTGCTTGTTTGTGTTGCAAATGATGTGCAATCTTACGTATTTACAAAGACCGTAGTAAATAAGTCCCCGATGCAATAAAATTATATATGTAATAGCTTCGACAAGTCTTCTCTTCTTCCTCTTTTGATTTGGCAGTTTGTCAAAGTATAATTATTTACTACAGCATTCATTTGTGAATAATAGTGTGAGAAGCAAGACTAAAAGGCGTGGATTGTTCAACCCTTAATTGACTTAATTTTAGATAAATTTAATTACTGAGTGTGAAATTCTGTCACATATTTTAAATAACTATTTTAGTAATTTAATTACTACTATCTCCATGTAGTTTCCAATTAGCATTTATATACATATGTCCCCATATCTGCAATTTCGATAAAGAGAAGATTAGCATTCAACCAAGTGTTTGTGTATTTAGTTAAACTTGCATATGGGATCCGAAGTAATTCTGATAAATGAGTGTATAAGGAACTGTACTTGAATCTACATCAAAACGCGCGCACTTAACCACTCAATCATCAGCAAGGTAAACATCTAACCTCATGAAGTTTTATGCTTATATATCTAAATATGTTGTAGCATTAAACCAAAAGTGATAATTTAGCAAAAAGATAGTCAAAGTTATCAACTGTCATCACCGACAACTTAACCAAACGACGAAATAGACAGAACCACAAAAGACAGATCACACATCAACAACTGTATTACGGGGCACAAAAATTTAATATCACAGAAGTTTGCAAATGATTAGATAGCAGCATCTAAAGCAAATAGACCAAAATAGATACTTTTTGAATTAAATAAAATTGAAATTGAAAAGCAAATAAAATTTGTTTATTGTTTTCAGCTGTTTTCCCCATTTTCTGGGAAAATTTAAGCGAAATATTAATTTCTAAGTGATCAAAATAAAAAAACAAAACTATCGAGTTTTTGAAATTTGTATATTAATTTTAAGATTGTGTAATAACAGTGTTGATATAAAAAAATTTAGATCTTTTCATTTCCAACCACTTTGTCACATAACTTTTTCCTATAGGTCTCGTTAAATTGTCGAAAATTGAGTTAAACCATTTTTGACCCCTAAAAGCTCAACCACCCTTTCCTGTTTAGTCTTGATTTTATATCGCCTGTAAATTATTTTGCTATTGATTTTTGAAATTTTACCTTCCATTTCCAAAGGGTTTTACTCTACTATGAACTTGTTTTACTTTTAAACTTTTACAAAGGCTTCTGCCTTGGTCTAAAAGTAAAATAAAGAATTAAGTAAGTAAAGTAAAAACTAACTATGAAAACATATGTATATACCTATATTTAGTTAAAAAAATCACTTTGTCCCATTTAACAGGTCAAAAAATAATAAATATTCCATTTCAGACCACGCCCCCTTAGTACTGCGACCTCCTTGGCCACATTAGAGTTTTATATCATAAGTTAGTGTTTAGTTAAGGCATTTGTCAGGTTTTCGTGGCGTCTACGAACTCCGTCTTAGTTTTTCCAACTTTCAGTACAAATTTTAATTTTGACTTAAGCTACAGCGTGCACAGATGGACGGACGGACGGATATATAGACAGTCATCCGGATTTCAATATTTCTCGTCATTCTGAACATTTATATATATCTAACTCTATTTATCTCAATTAGTTTTAGATGATAATTACAACCGTTAGATTAACAAAAATATTATACTCTGTAGCAACATGTTGCGGGAGTAGGTATAAAAGATATGTGTGCGTAAATACTACCACACCGCCAAAAATGGCAATAAAACCTCAGAAACTTGCTGATCGTTAAAAATATCTCATTTATGACAAGATCAGAAAAACATGAAAGTGAAGATCAATGCTTATCAGGTTTAAATCGGACGTAAGTATTTGATACACTTGCAAGTGTTTTTTTTTTTGTTTTTTGAAATATAACTCTAACAAGAAGGTTAAAAATAATTTCTCATAAATTGAAATTTTAGAGAATGTAGTATTTGAAATATTGAAATTGAATTTTTTAACCTTTGTCTAATCAGGGAAAAATTTTAATTTCAAATGAATGAATTAATGTCTATTGGCTAAAGATTTTTGGTTTTTATGGGATTAAATGACACTTCAGCACAAGATACCAAACAAATACAATCGAATCCTCCTTTATTGCAAGATACAAATACAAACAAAACATCGTCAACATTTCTTTCATTAGAAAATGCGGAAAAAAGTCAATCAACAAATGATATGTTTCATTGAGTGGTGATCCTTTTCTATGGAATATAAATGATGAAACACGAGATTTTATAACTATAAACGGTTTACCACAAAATAATGTAACGGATTTTAAAAATTCACGAAATTTGTATAATGATAAAACGAGATTTTGTTCTAAAAGCTTATTCCAACGTAATTTAAAGAACGGAGGAATTCAACATCGTGAGTGGTTAATTTATTAAGAAAGATCAGTATTTGATACGATGCATAAGCATACACGATGACGAACCGAGAGAACTGTCCTCCGCTAGACCTTTGAAGTCCTGTGCGTGAGCTATGAATATTGAAGAAAATGCATTCACGAACTTTATTAACTTTACGACGACAATATAGTTAAGCGCTTAAGAATCCAGTGAATGCGCTGGTTAAGCTATGTTGATCGTATGGAAGCTGATAATCGAGCTAAAATCTCTTTCGATTTGATGCTCATAGTTGTACGACAGCCGCCTGGCTGCTCATGAAATGTACAACTGGCGTGACCTCGCAAAAAATAGAAGCAACTGGCGGAGATTTTTGGCCCTAAAGCAAAAGAAGAAGAAGACTAAGACATACTGGTGCAGATTACACTACGAGTAATCCAAAAACCTTTTTTCAAATTACGCGTAAAATACTAATGATATGTATGTAGGTTGCCTTTTATATTTTAGGATTTGAGAACAAAAAATAACTTGAATTATCGAAGATCGCTTCACTGTTTTCTAAAATATCCTCCATTTAGGTTTATATACTTTTGAATGCGTTTAAACTAATGGTCCAAGGACTCTTGCCCACTCCGTGAGATATTCCAATCAAGTTTTGAGTGCTCAAATGTGCAATTATTTCAGTCGATCTGTAAAAGCTAGCATTATCGTTGTGAAGAGTGAACCATCTTCGCCGATTGGTTATCCTGAATTCTTGAAATACAACTGTCAAAGAAGTCATTGTATACTACTCATATCCGGGTATTCTTAACATAATAGGCAAACACCATTCTGACGCTTGTCGACCGCCATTTCCTGTTGATTGCGTTGGCTATCAACTATGACTGGGTTGCCTTTCATTAATTAAAATAATTACTGCTTGTACCATAATAATTAACACAAACGACTACCAATTCTCTATAGTTTGATGTTGTTTATTTGCTATTTATGGCTTTTTTTCATTTATCCTGCTCGTGCACTTCGGGCTCGTGATTTAACTAATCACAACCTCAATGTATTTTTACTTAACACAGATTTGTCAATGTCAATACATCCCTGCCAGTGGTTAACAAGAATAGCAAAAGGTTTATGAAAATGGGTAAAACACCAGAATATTAAACGGTAACTATGGTCGGCTGGTAACAAGTTTGGAAATGAAAATGATGTCATATAGAATGTTTCTTAAGCCTGGCAGATATTTTACCCACTTACGTACGTATACATGTGATAATACATCTTTGTTGCTCTCATTCAGCAGTGTCATATAAAAAAGTATATCTGTCCTGCTCTAATATCCCCAATCGAAGCTGATGGGGTTGCATTTTCTCTTTTTAAATAGCTGATGCAGGGTTGCATTTTTAATTCCTACTTTCAGAAAAATTTAAAAAGAAAACTTTTTTAATTTTTAAAATTATTATTTTATTTTATTTTTACATTTTTACATAAAATTTATTTTAATTTATATATTATTTAATTTAAAAAATAATTAATATCTGAAAAAGATTAAATAAAGAAAAAATTTTTAAAACCTGAAAGTAAAAAGTGGAAAAATATTATAAAACACAAATTCCTTAAATAAAATAAAGATTATTAATACCTGAAAATAAATAATAATTACATTGAAGAAAGATTAATTGTATAAAATGATAATAATATCTGCAAAAAAAAAGATTAATATTATCTGAAAGAATAAAATATATTAAATACAAATAGAATTTACTCTGAAAGCCAAGATTAATTAAATAAAAATAGTGATAAAATCTGAAAAGAAAGAATAATTAAATAAAAATCAGAATAGTATCTGAAATAAAAGAATAATTTTATCTGATTATTTAAAATATAAGGCAAACATTTGTTTTCACATATTATATTGGATTGTGCAGGCCGCCTTAAACGCATAAAATACATACTTATGTACATACATATGTAATTATTTTTGCGTATTAGGTTGAACTGCGCTATCCAATTTCAAACAACACACACTTTTTCTCACATACTTACTTAAAAATTTAAATTTGCTGCTTCTGATGATATTGCTGCAGCTGCTAATTCCAATGCTATAAAAACAAATAAAGTAATTATTTGCAAATTATATTAAAAAAATCATTCGCTTACCAATTTCGTTGTGTTGCACTTCAACAAATTTTAATATTTTTGTTCAAATGACTATAACGTCAATTTGTCATGTTATTTGTTAAAATAACATCAAGGATTTATTTGTGATAGTAGCAGGAAAATGCATCTGATCACGAATGACATGCATCTTTCAATCGTTTTTTTATTACCCTTTTTGGGATTTTCTTTTGTCACTATTAACAATAATGTTTTCTCCTTCGCACTCATTCAAATAAATCAAGAGATGAAAGAAACTTTTTTTCATCGCATTTAGGTAAACAAAAAATAACCCGAAAATGTGCGTTGGTGTTAGTGTATAGAGAAAAAATGTGTAAGATTAAGAGCAAAGAGACCACTCAGTGGTTAGGACAAGAATAGCACAAGCTTTATGAAAATGGTTCGTTTAATGTTCAACTATGCATGAATATTAAACGGTACTATGGTCGGCTGTTAAGGGATAACAAGTTTGGAAATGAAAATGTGGATGTCGGAATGGACGAAAATGTATACATATATCACAATATACCAAATTGTTCTATTAATATACGAGTTTAGCGATAAGCGTTTTTGACAACGATTTCCAATTTATAAAATTACACGGTTATTTTAAATATTCGGGGGCAAATAAAATGTTAATAACAAATGATCAATCTTAGAAGTTACCGTATCGAGATAAATTGTACAATTTGTTGCTAACATTTTGAGCTACAATTTTAAAAAGATAAAAGTGTAGTACGGTACAGTACCCCAAAACAACCAGCGTATTAGTGGAATGAAGAAATAGCTGGGTTCAGAAAGCTCTCTAATTCTGCTAGACGCCGCCTTCAACGTAATAAATGTCGAGAAAATGCAAACAGTTTCAGAAAAATAGTAAAAGTTCAGAGGAAGCTTCTGGAGTTAGCCATTGGCCGCAGTAAGAATAATTGTTTTGAAAAACTCCGTGAGGAAGCAAACGTAGGTCCTTGGGGAACAGCATACCAAATTTGCATGTCAAAATTCAAATATAGGGCACAAGACCCCAAAAGTGCATCTCTCATGAGGACGCTTGTCGAAATTTTGTTTCCAAATCACCACCTTATTACGTAGAGCCACCACTGCTAGTTAGTGAAAAAGAAATATGGGCCATAGCCGGAAAAATTAAAAGCACCAAGGTGCCTAGATTAGATGACACATGACTTAAAAAAAAATAACAAATGGTTTTTTCGGCAAAATCAATTAATTTTATTCAAAATAGTCTCCTCCTGTTTCAATATAGCTTTTTTCACGGCCCAAAAGCATGTCGAACCAGTGTTTTAGCTCGTTGCCGATATGGCCGCCAGTATACCGGTGCAAGCCTTTTGAATGGCCTCTACTTCTGCATAACGCTTTCCTTTCATGGGAAAATGCATTTTTCCGAAAAAGAAGAAGTCACACAGTGCCATATCAAGTGAATACGGGTAGTGGTTAATGGTTAAAATGTGATTTTTGCTCAAATAACCGTTCTTCGAATGTTGGATTCTGAGCAATTTTTGGTCGTCAGTCAATTTGTGCGCAACAAACCGTGCACACACCTTTCGTAAGCCCAAATGTTTGGTCAAAATGCGAAAAATCGAAGTTTTGGAGATGTTCAATTCCAATTTCATGAATTTCAATGATGATTTCGACCGATTTTTGATGAATTCACGCACTGTTTCAATGGAATTTCCGGTGATCATGCATTTTGATTGGCCCACATGTTGATCGTCATTTATGTCTTCACGACCACTTTGAAAACGTTGAAACCACTCGTGCACTCTGCTACGGGATAGGCAATCATCGCCATAAACTTGTTTCATCAATTGAAACGTTTCGGTAAAAGTTTTACTAATTTTAAAACGAAATTTAATGTTGGCACTTTGTTCAAAGCTCATTTTCGCACCGATAACACAAAGACACTGACATTTAAAACGCAATAACTTTACTTCCAATCAATGAAATGTCATGGAATTCTCACTGGACAATCTATAAAAATAGCAGATTCTAACGCACCAATTGATATATAGCCACCAGAGGGCGCTAGATTCAAAAAGTCATGTTTACTTTGGAAGGCACCTTGGATGAGTAACGGAAAAATAGTCAAACAAATTATTTTTGCAGCACAAAAGATATTTTAGAAAATTTTGATAAATGAAAAATAATAATGTTAATAATAAAATTATTTCCTTCAGGGTTTACGTAACGTCAATTTGTCATGTTATTTGTTTTTCTATTGTTGTGTACCTTAAAAATCATACCAGTAGCAGGAAAATGCATATGGATACAATGTCTATTATTACTTGTATAATGTTAATTAAAATAAATAGCCGTTAGAGGAGATAATAGTGAAAAAAACAAAATAAACGAAACGAATGCGACGATACAGGTGAGAAGTCTCCCTTCACAATCACTTTATTATGTTATAATTACTGTTGACACACGGGCGGAAAGATCTTAAACAAATGGTTGCATGAACCATTTGAATTATTTATGAAACCAATTATGGGTTTTCTATGTAGGATATTTAATTGGAACTGTGTCTCTGAATTTGTAAAGAAAATATACTTGTATATAAATAAATGCCTTGCAGTTATGTTACACTTTCATATTTTGTGCAAATTTCCATTCTCTGAAAGGTATGCAGAGAGTTATCTCATAAAACTGTCAAGTTGTCAGCAACAGATGTTTACTTTTTATTAAATAAATAATTTCACAGCAGGCTTGGAGTCAAATATTGAAATATGCGGCAGAATAAGTAAGTAAAATTATTATAGTGGTAGTACTAAATTAGGCCATTTTTAAAATATATTAGATGTATCTTGTTGGTTAGTATATTTTCACTCAAATACTTTATGGCCTTTTTCAAAGTTTTAAAGTGCGAACATTTTCTACATGTTTTAATTCAAGAAATGGCAACAAGAAATTCCGTATCATCTTCTGGTAAAAAAATAAATAAGGAGAAAAATATATTGAAAAATTCTATCTGAGAAGATAATTACAATAAAAGGTGTAACCTTGCAAGTTAAATTTATGTTTATACAGTTTTCTCTATGGTGCAGAGGCTTGGACGATGACAACAACTGATGAGTCGACGTTGCGAGTTTTCGAGACAAAGGTTCTGCGAAAGATTTTTAGTCCTTTGCGCATTGGCCACGGCGAATATCGCATTCGATGGAACGATGAAGTATGAGATATATGACGACATTGACATAGTTCAGCGAATTAAAAGACAGCGGCTACGCTGGCTAGATCATGTTGTCCGGATGGACGAAAACACTCCAGCTCTGAAAGTATTCGACGCAGTAACCGCCGGGCGAAGCAGAGGAAGAGGAAGACCTCCACTCCGTTGGAAGGACCAAGTGGAGAAGGACCTGGCTACGATTGGAATATCCAATTGGCGCCACGTAGCGAAAAGAAGAAACGACTGGCGCGATGTTGTTAACTCGGCTATAACCGCGTAAGCGGTGTCTACGCCAGTAAAGAAGAAGAAGAAGTTTTCTCCAGGCAAAATTTTGTTTAAGTTAAAATACTGTGATCAAATTGGAAGGTGAATTTTTAATTTATACTTCGAGTGTTTTTCGATTGGGTAAATTTTTTTCTGTAAATTGGTAGTACTGTTAGTGATATCTATGCTCAATTTCACGTCAAAATATTTATAAGGATTTGAGATACGAGTCGTTTTGTGAGGCTCTTTTGTGAATTCTTTGATTTTTATTATGTCTGAGTTTATTGAACAAGGAAGTGCGATAATGCACTATCTCATACTGCATTGATCATTCGTGATCATTTTGCCACATTTTCAACTAATATCGTGCCACAACCACCGAATTCGCCTGATTTACTTTCGCGTAACATCCGGCTATTCAGCAAACTCAAATGACCACTCCGAGAACACCGTTTTGACTCAATTGAGGATATAATAGCTGAATCGAAGAAGGCTCTGATGGCCATCAGGGCGGGGGATTTTTCTAAGTGCTATGGTGACTGGAAAATTCGTTGGCAGGAGATGAAATGGACGAAACTCACCTTTCAATTTGATCCCAGAAAACAAGTTTTTGTGTAGGATTAATAAGAGTTCTTTGAAAGGCTGGTGCGTATCAGTAACATTTTCGTTCTAAACACGAATAACAGAACTATTTTGGCTAAAAAGAAAACTTGACTTTCATATATGAATTTTTGGGCATATATAAATTTTTCTTCGTAAATTATATTTGAAACAATATATTTAATTTTTAATAAATATGTCAATGCCATTTTTGTTAGTAATTTCTTAATTAAATTTTCATTCCAGTTGAACTTAATTTTTTTATTTAAAATTTAAAAACTTAAACGAATTTCTGGATTTTTGACAATCATAGCGTGATTGCTTTTGATTTGCAATAAAAATCATACTAATATTAAATGTGCTAAAATAGGTTTATATTTATTATTACATAAGTATATAGAAAAAAGCAGACTCTTGCCTTAAAATTATGTTTACTATATTTTAATTATATAAGACATTTTTAAATATTTTGATAAGCAAAAATTTTATAGAACGCTTATATGTGGTGAACAAACGTACACACATTATACTAAAAATTTTAAATTTTTATAAAAACACAAATTCCACCCAGGGCGTTTCTCACCTTAGGCGTGCTACAAAATAAATTTATTTACGAAATTGCGAACTCTGTTTGCTGATTTATGTAAATATTTTTACATGTTCACAGTCGACCAATCAATAATAATGGAAAAGTGCCACGCAGACAGGTGAGCATATGACGGGGGGTAACTAAGTGCGGGAATACGTGCAAGTAGTCATACAAGCAAATAAAGTTTTGTATAAAGTAATCTGGGCAGATGATATAAAAAATCACTTTGCACTTATAGACAGATATTTATTTTTTGTGATTACTAATTGTTTGGCAATTGAAATACATACTATATGCATATACATGAAAGAATTATGCGCTAAAAATACAAATAACTACTTAGATATATAAAAGAGTTAGCATTTAAGCACATATAGTATGTATGAGTGATAAATAAATTGTAAGCTATTTCATCTACTTCTGTGGTGGTAATGAGGAACCAAGTGTTTATTGACTAAAACAAGTTTACGTTGTACTTGAAAAGTGGACAAGCATTGCCCATTCAACATCACGTAAATCCAAAGGCTTTAGAGGTATTATTAATGTATGATTTAAGCTATTTGCAGAAGAATCGTTTCTGGACACTCCCAAGCGAATGGTGCTCAGAAAACTATCCTCTAAAGTTGAGCAATTTGTTAACGTCAGGCTTAAGTAAGTCTTTTCATGCTGAAATGCCAAACAATACTAAACAAATATGACAACATGATTACGCGTGATCTGCCAAAGAAAAGCTATTGAAAAAAGTTTATCTACTTAGATTACCCATTAAAGTGTCGAAAAATATTAGATACTGAACAAAAACAAAAAAATTTATAATATAACTCTAAATGCCCAAAGAAAAGTGTATTCGGCTAAATATGGAAACTTTACATAAACAACCTGCTACTTGTAGTTTAAGATGTCATTGAAGATAATTAAGTAACAGAATTCTCCTTATTGACACCCAAACATCGACAGCGACAGTAATTTGTCAGATATTTCACAAAATATTTGCTACAACAATTAAAAAGTATTCAGCAATGTTATTAAATGTATATTTGTATGTGGTAGTTAATACAAGTATTCTTTTAATTAAAGTTAGTAACCAACGAATTGGAAATTAATACTTATTCGGCAGCCTTGCTCAAGAGCTAAGCAAGTGGTTGAGAAAACTTACCCACATGAAGCAAAATTTTCTACACATGCATTCTGAAATTGAAGTGTTTTACAAGTACTACAAATTTATGTACATGCACAGATGCTTAAGTTGCTAACATAATGCAGGTATTCAAAAGAGTAAGTTCACATATATACAAAAAAAAACCGTAAATCTTATTTTATGAATAAAATGTCCTTGACAATGTTGAATGTGGTGATCAGTGAAAGTGTTGTTACGTTTTGTTACTTTTATATTTTATACAATCTCTTGTAAAGCAACAAAATTCAAAATATTAATCTATGATAACTAGGAAACAACTATGGCAAAAAAATAGTAACCTAAGGAAACGAACTCATATACGAAAAAATTACTAATTAAAAATATATATAAATTATTATTACTATAATATTGAGTTGGTAACTGTGTCTCCCATAAGGATATTTTTTTTCGCTAACAAAGAGAACCCTTAAAGATTTATTAAAAGTTTCGCAGGCGAAAAATTGATGGATTTCCTTAACATTCGTTAAAGATTTTAAATAGGTAATACCAATGTAAAGTTGATAACTCAAAATGAAATTGTAAATAAATAAACTTGGTCGATAAATTATTTCAGTGACAAAAACTTTTCATTAAAATTTTTAAACCTGGATCAGTCATCAAACTCATCCTGGTTTTCAGACTCGTACAATTGAATTACTTTAACCAACTATGTAAACAGGTAAAAATTGGTGTATTTGTGTATGTGAAATCAAGGCTGTCTTGATTAGAAAATACTAAATATTTTTTACAACTATATATGCCTATAATTGATAACGGCTTTCAAAGTACATAACAAAAGTACTTATAGTTAAGGAATTTCCAAGCATTATATCTACAGAGCTAGATCTGTGCTCTTGAAGTCTTCTTCATCCAAAGTGAAAATGTAGTATGCATTTCAATGTCACTAAAAATCAGGCAACTTGTTGATATATAAGCATATATATGTATGTATAATTTACACAAGTTGCCGCTGAACGCAATATTAAAGAGCTTGGCAGAGGCTGCGACTTCGGTATTTCCTCGCAAATTTTATGGCTCTTACTTCAACACATTTCTAAGCACTTGCTTGTTAAGTTTTCATGCCTCAAACCAATTTTAATTGGCGTATAAATGCTTTTCCTAGAGCTGTTATGGTCGATGACAATTGAACAAACACTTTAGGTTCAAAGCGCCTAGAGCGTCGAAGTTTTACTGGCTGACTGAATATACAGCTGATCCTAATGATTGTTTGGAGGACCGGAAGGGAGTAAAAGGTTTACCGCACTGTTCTCAGATATACTTGCTGCCTTTTCTCTTTTCAAACATTTGACTGCGTTGCGTTTTCTCCTTCACGTTGGTTTTTCCCTTGTTATGGTATACATATGTCGTTTTTTTATTATGCTTTAGGGAGTTGTGCCGTGTTACGGTATTAAATGCGTTTATTTTGTGGCTTTAAAATAGCCATTTAATGAAATTTTCTTTTCCGGAGAGCAAAATTAGCATTGCATTTTATGAAACATAAATTAATTAGACTCTCAACTAAAAATTTTTTTAATTAGCTTAGTTGTAGTGACTGTTTAATAATAGTAATTTTTAATATATAATTTTGTCTTATAATAATCGCCATATTTTGATATTTCTTTAAGTTGTACCGGGCAATACAGCGTTACCATGAAATACACGAAGGAAAGTCACTTACTCCAAATAGTACAAAAAAGTCCATAGCCGGTCAAAATATCATATTTATATAGAACATTTTGTAATAATACAAATTTATAAATACTTCTAAACGTTATTATTGGTCATATTAATTTTCAAAATGTTTTTTATTAAAATTAATTTTTTGCTAAAACAAATTTTCGCCACACAGTATACAGATTTCGAATAACAATCAAAACTTTAGTTATATTTCTGTGAGTATTCATTTACTCTTAAGTTAGACAATTAAAATTTTCGCATGAATATGAAATAGCCTTATGATATCACTTTCCACTTTGAAATTTTATCGTCCACAGTAATCTGATTAATTTGTATGGGTTTCTCAATTAACCTATTTTGACAGCGCCATCATGCTTGCACCCTATTTGTTTAAAAGTTCTTCCGCAAATTAATCCCTTAATTAAATACTTGCCACTATAAAGCAGCAATGACAAAGTAAACGTGTAGAGCAGGAAAGATGTTTAGATATTTTTAGCAGCTTTAGGTGCACACCAAATATTTGTTGGAGTGACTATGGAAAAAGTTATCATTATTATTATTATGTCATTATTCAAAATTTATGAACCACTTTCCACTTCATTAAATACAACACTAAGTGGCAGAAACAACAAAGCAGACAATATATTATTATTCATCCAGCTCTAAGAGTAAGGGGAGCTAACAATAATGTCAGCATCTTTAAAAACACTCTCAATACATTGAATGTAGCTAATCGTTGAGAATACTAGTAATTCGAAATGTTCTTACTGATTTAGACAGATAAAGATAAACCCCATCCCAAAAAGTACTTAAGAAAATCGTTGGCGTAATTATTCTACATCCGTTTCGGATTAATTTTAAAGCGAAAAAGTAAATATTGATGAATAATTAAATATTTTTCCCTTTATTTATAATTTTCAGGTACTTTAATGTATGTTGAAAAATACTAAAAGAGCCGTAAAAGACGGAAATTGGCATATCGGTCAGCCTGTAAGTTCTAGTTTTGAAAATCGAGATGAATATTTTTGTGATAAGAGCATGTCCTTATGCCAAAAGAAGTTAAAAGCCAACCAGTACTTTCCTTAGCCCCCACATAACTAATAAAAATATTTTTAAACTTCCGGCTGACTATCGGTCAATGCAAGGTGGGTTCCAAAGTAAACAGGACTTTTTTAATCTAGCGTCTCCTGGTGGTGCCATCTTATTGCGTTAGGATGTCAGTATGTTTGTGTTATCGGTGCGAAAATGAGCTTCGAACAAAGAGCCAACATTAAATTTCGTTTTAAATTTGGTAAAACTTTTACCGAAACGTTTCAATTGATGAAACAAGTTTATGGCGATGATTGCCTATCCCGTAGCAGAGTGTACGAGTGGAAAAACAGCGATTTATCGCATTTTGACCGAACATTTGGGCTTACGAAAGGTGTGTGCACGGTTTGTTTCGCACAAATTGACTGACAACCAAAAATTGTTCAGAATCCAACATTCGATTCGACGCTTGTGACCGATTATTTGATAAAAAATCACATTTTAACCATTAACCACTCCCCGTATTCACCTGATATGGCACCGTGCGACTTCTTACTTTTCGGAAAAATGCTTTTGTCCATGAAAGGAAAGCGTTATGCAGACGTAGAGACCATTCAAAAGGCTTGCACCGGCATATTGGCGGCCATACCGGCGAACGAGCTAAAACACTCGTTCGACATGCTTTTGGACCGTGCAAAAAGCTATATTGAAACAGGAGGAGACTATTTTGAATTAAATAAATTGATTTTGCCGAAAAAACCATTTGTTCTCTTTTCTTTAAGTCGTATGTACATACTTTGAAACGCGCCTTGTATATATGAAATGTAAGTGAAATGCAGAGAGAACTATTTTTAATAAAACTTTATATTTTCTTCTGTTATTGTGAATAGTGGGTGCAATAATTCCTACTTTTATTTAAAATGTAGACGCATATCTCATATAGAACTTAATTTGCGAGAATTTAAAAATTTCGGTTACACTCGAACTTTGACATTCCTTACCTGCTTTCGTTTGGACTTTATTTAGTTTTATCATTTTTGTTGCCGGCGATTTATTAAGCGGTGTATACAATATTTGCATTCCTCTGAAAAATAATGTTTAATTTGAGTTATGCTGAAGCAACCTAATTTAATATTATTATAACCCACATATGTACATAAGTATGTACGTTTGCAGAATAAGTTAGAATGCATGTAATGGTGCAATTTATATTTTAAAAAGTTATATATTTAATATTTTATCGCTCTTTATAATATTTTTAAGTAGACGTGTACACCACAACTAAACCACCACTTTTTCTCACCATTTTTACTAGGTTTGTCGGGCAGCAGTTCTCCATTTTGTACGCCGATAAATCACTTATACGCAGTGTATGTGATAAATAAGCTAATAACAAATGAATAGCATCGTTGTTGCCATTTGATATTTGAAACAAATATGAAGATTGAATATGGGTCAAACCAAGTCAAGTGGTCCATAAAAATTATGAAAAAGCACCGATTTTGAACATTATCATTATTTCATTAGGAAGAGGACCAGACGCATATCCTATGGACTGCCTGTGATATAAATATTTCAACAAATTTTTTTTTTTTGTTAAAGTTATTGAAGATTAAAAATTAGAGCATGATAAAATTGTAAAATTATCTTCTCATAAACTACTGAATATAAATGGATGAAATTTTGTGAACTCAAAGAAAAATGATCGTTCTATATTATAAATATTTTTTCACGATCCCTTTGTTTAAATAATAAAATTTTACATAATTTTTTGATAAAGAATTGAAATTTTTCATGTGTTCTTCACGCTAAAAAACACTGAAAAGTATGTGACACAACGCGGAAAATATTCACCTTTAATAATATGCAAAACAGTTTTTGTTCATCCAAAGATATTGAATTTTTTGTCCTCCTACCGCTCCTAAAACGGCACATCCATCGTTGCGCAAAAGCATAAGCTTTTTTGTGACACAGATGTAGCAAGCTCACGAGCGCAAAATATTTGTAATTTAGCATGAACATTTTTCTTTGTCTTCACAAAATTTCATCGATTTATCTCTAGTAGTTTATGAGAAAATAATTTTACAATTTTATCATTAATTTGTGTGCGGAATCAAATTTCTATTGCCGAAATGCTCATAATTTTGGAAAAGACCTTCGGTGATAATTTTTTTCGCGAGTAGGTGGTTTTGTTTTGGGACAAATTATTCAAAGAAGTTCGAGAACGCGTAGACGACGAACCACATCCAGGACGGGCATCACCTACGTCAGAGCCCTTACTAGCATCGTTGGAATATCGGAAAGGTCAATAAAAACAATTTAGAAAAATCATTTGGTTAAAATTAGCTTAACTTTTTCCAAAAACAGCGCCGTGTTAAAGTCTGTGGAAAAATGCTTTTAGAATACCAGGATGACATGGAACGAATTATTACTGGCGACCGGAAATAAAGGAATATCGTGGCAAAGGTGACCGAAGTCAAAAAAACAACGTAAAATCAAATAAAAGATCCGGGATTAGTTGACAGTTTTCTTCGATTTTCGATTTGTAATTTAGCACGAACATTTTTCTTTGTCTTCACAAAATTTCATCGATTTATCTGTAGTAGTTTAGGAGAAAATAATTTTACAATTTTATCATGCTCTAAATTTCAACCTTCAATAACTTTAACAAAAAAAACGAATTTTGATATCACGGGGTATGCGTCTGGTCCCCTTCCTAATGAACTGCTAATTTTCAAAATCGGAGATTTTTCGAATTTTTCATAATAAGTATAAGTAAAAGGCAATTATAATTTTAGTTTCAAAAACATTAAATTCAATTTTAGGTAAAATATGCCGATTATAAATTATAGTAGGCCGGTATTTTAGCAATTTAGTTAAATGAAGATTTCATGAATTTAGTTACAAATGCAATCAAATAATGTTTGGATGAATATTTATACGAGTCTACCAACTTCTAAATTATCACAATCTCCTGTGTATTTTATATTTCAAATATTTTATCTATGCATTAGTTTACAAGCTCATATGCACAAATGAAAACAAATTAGATAAATCAAATTTGGTTATTGGTTAGTTATTGGCTAGCAAGATAGCTTATATTCTACGGAAACACCCGGGCGTCGATATTACTAAAAAATGTGAGTGGAAGTTCGTTAAAACTATATTTTCTATATATAAATAGTTAGACCAACTTTTATATCTTGTTTAGTTAAATTAATGAGATCTTGAATATAGTCGACCAATGTTTCGAGACATAGAAATTTGCTGGAAATATTTCGCATATTTAGGTATCTTTAGAAACTGTATCCTTATCTTTAAAAACTGTGTTCTTAATTATCAATGACTAATTTTAATCAAACAATCATATTTCTCATAGCTCTACTAAACAAAAGATGAAAAATTATGCTCATCATAAGCCAGGTGCTACTTTACTGTCTACAGCGGTTTGCTTAGCGTCGAGCTTCCACATAGGAACCATTTGATGCAAATAGAATGCGGTTAATACAAATATTTATATTAACTATGATATTAAAAGTTTTAAAATCTGGAGAAGGTCAGACGGAAACAAAATTATCTAAAATACTCTTGGGAAAAGGTTACATGTATTAAAGTATTTTAAATACTGCAACGAAGTTTCAACTGGTGGTTTCTTCAATTAATCCATTTATCACTGTTATATCACAATTATTTATAGTAGGTTCTGTCATCAAATCAACATTGTTTGGTAATTGGAATAAGCCTGAAAATTTATATCAAATACACCTGATATCTACACTAAACTGTTATAGTGTCTGTATTTATGAATAGTGTGATAATGACTTTACTAATTGCAAAATGTCGGTTTATTTTTTATACTTTCTCTCACTAAATCTCAAAGTTTTTTCGCACACATTGATACCAGTTCTCTATATTCTGAAACCTTTTTCTTGAGTCTATATACGTCTCTACTTAAATTCTTTTGTCCTTTTATAGACCATTTATCAAGAATTTGACATATTGCTGTGGGCAAGAAAATAGTAAGGCTTTTCAATTTAAATTTGACACTTTCTTCGATTTTCGAGGTGTGGTGCACTCTGAATTTCTTCCGAATGGCCAAATACGAAGCTGTTCCTAAAAAGAGGCCAGAATTATTGTCCGACAACTCTTAGTTATTGCTCCACAATAATGTACCGTCGCATACTACATTGATTCTTCGTGAGTTTTTCCCCAATTTTTCAAACGATATCGCAAGCACTTGCCGAGCTACATGTTGGGGATCGTTATTCCTTTAGGAATTTTAAAAATTTTTTAACGTATTTGTGTTAAATGTTGGCCAAATCCTTAACAATTATCATTGAGCAAGCACCGTTTTCACCTGATTTAGCTCCATGTAACTTCTGGCTATTCTTGTAACTCAAAGAACCGCTCCGGGCAAAACGTTTTGAGTTAATTGAAGACATCAAAACAAATTCGACGCGAGAGCTGAGGTCGACTGACATAAACAGCTGCTATAAACATACTCGTTTACAGATCGCTCTAATTTTTGGCATCATAATTAAGGACAGTTGTACCAACCTAGGAAAAAAATTTACCAGATTTCCAAATAAGTGGGAGGTTTAAATGAAGAATTACCGATACTTTCTGGACAGGGTGTATAGTTGACTTTTGATCGAAAATGTCGGTCAATGTGTGATATATATAACTTTACTTTATATGATTGGTATTTCCCTGGCTTTGATTCTTGCAAGTTGCAAGAGTACAAAATGTTCAGCTGCACGTGAACTTGGCCCTCCTTACTTGTTTTTGTTTAGGATTGTCCGCATAGACTTTAGACTTTACATATCGCCACAGTCTAACAGCGTGATATCAACGGTATATCATATGGATCGATTCCACCGGTCCACAAACCACACCAAACCATGGTTTTTACTGAATGAAATGGCAGCTCTCGCCAAGTTATTCCATATGTCAGTCCGAGTAGTTGCGAACGGCGCCGAATCGACTTTCCACGATTTTCGTGTACACTCTCACCTACGACTGCTACATTTTCTTCACTGCGTGCTGAAAATTGTCTGTTGATGGGTGATGTTGTTGCGAGTAATACGCTCAGTAAGGCGTTTATGTTAAGTGGATTGAAGCGCGAGAAAAACATTCTTTACAGAACATGAACTTTCGTAATAAATTTGGACGATTTGTAAACGTTGTTCAGGCATAAGTATTTCCACAATGAAATGCAAAACAATACTGGAAAAAATAACATGACAGCTTGACATGGCTCACGCGTGATCTGTCAAAAAAAAGCTATTGGAAAAATTACCTCTACCTGGATCACCAGCTACACTTTACTTCTTTGAAGTTATGGAACGACAGCATAGCGTAGCACCAACAGGCTTCAAAGCTGTCAAGATTTATCACTGCATCTACAACAACAGCCACAGCAGCAACTAATGCAATTGAAGAGGTTGCATATGTTTCGGTGGATGCAGCGCTGAAGTTATATAACGATATCTCAAAAGAGAAATGCTAAAATTATAAAAATGTAATATTTATATAATACTTTCTTAATTAGTTAGTTTTCATTCTCTGATTTAATGACATGTACTGAGAAACAGATATATAAATATTTATCACCACTGAAATCGGTTTAATTTCCACGCAACTTCTATTAATATAACGGTTGCTATCAGATATTTGAAGTTCCATCTGATGCCTTTTCTGTCCGTCCGTACAAGCTGTATGAGATATCATGATTAGGACGTATTCCAATGATGAAGGTTAAGTTCGAAGATGGCGAAATCGGCCCACTGCCACGCCCACAAAACTTTGGCGGAAACAAATACGTGTATTTGAAAAATATGTAGGGAGGGCATATTTGGAAATTTTTTTGACGAAATAATGAAAGTCGTTTCTCGATTTCCATCAGTTCAAAAATGGAAGACATCGGATAATAACCACGCCCACCTCCCATACAAAGGTTATGTTGAAAATCACTAAAAGTGCGTTAACCGACTAACCAAAAACGTCAGAAACACTAAATTTTATGGAAAAAATGGCAGAAGGAAGCTGCATCCAGACTTTTTTAAATTGAAAATGGGCCCTTGGACCAAAAACCATATCTCAGGAAATACGGTATATAATATTTTCTTAACACCCTGATAATGACGATGGGACCAGCTATTTTGAATTCCATCTGATGCCTTTTCAGTCTAGCTGAATAAAACTTCACAAATACGGTATTTGAAAAATATGTGAATGACTGATAATGAAATCTCGATTATCACTTTATCATGCGAGAGTATAAAAAGTTCGGTGACACCCGAACTTAGCCCTTCCTTACTTGTTTAATAATGACGATGGGACCAGCTGTCTCGCTGAAAAAAATCAACATAATGTAAAAGGTCTAGGTTGCCTGTCATTCCCATTTTACGGATTATGGATAGAGTGAAAAGCTTAATTTTTACACCCTTGCAACATGTTGCTACAGAGTATAATAGTTTTGTTCACCTAACGGCTGTTTGTATCACCTAAAAGAAATGGAGATAAACTAGGGTTCAATTCCGTCCGTCCGTTTTAGCAAACTAGAACTTAAATAAAAATTGAGATATGCGCTTTCAAGTTTGATATTTCAACAATTTCAACAAAAATTTTAGCCACATATGCGTCTAATCACTGCAAAACCCTGTGCCAAATTAGAATTCTATATCTTAATTTAGTGCTTAGTTATTGCAGTTAATGCGTTTTTGGTTAATGGCGTTTCGTGAGCGTGACAGTGATACATACTATACAACCGTTACTCGAACAAATGGTTATACTCTGTAGCAACATGTTGCAAGAGTATAAAGCAACGGCGTTAGCATAATTTTACCACAATTGAAAATAGTTTGTGAAAAATTGAAAGGTTAATGCTACACTTTGTTGAAACCTATAGAGAAATAGATATACTTGTAAACACAGATGCGCTCAATCTCTGTAAACACGAGTATTATTAGATTGTATACTTCCATTTTTACATTGGTATATATGTATTATAAGCATAAGTGCGTATATGAGCAACTGTACCTCGATATCTTAAGTAAGTTTAGCAATAAATTTTGTCGATGGCAATGCGTTGGAGTTTTTTTAGTTGGACACTGCGAAAATGTGATAAATAGCAAAAAATAATTGGAGAGAAGTAAAAAAATGCAGCCGATGTTGAAATCGATCTTTTAGTGTGCGTTTACAAAAAAGGGAACGAAATATTCAACTTAATTAAGGACCAGCAATTTAAGCAATATATATAATACTTCTTCTTCTTCTTAATTGGCGTAGACACCGCTTACGCGATTATAGCCGAGTTAACAACAGCGCGCCAGTCGTTTCTTCTTTTTGCTATGCGGGGCCAAATGGATATTCCAAGCGTAGCCAGGTCTTTCTCCACCTGGTCCTTCCAGCGTAGTGGAGGTCTTCCTCTTCATCTGCTTCCCCCGGCGGGTACTGCGTCAAATACTTTCAGAGCTGGAGTGTTTTCGTCCATTCGGACAACATGACCTAGCCAGCGTAGCCGCTGTCTTTTAATTCGTTGAACTATGTCAATGTCGTCATATATCTCATACAGCTCATCGTTCCATCGAATGCGATATTCGCCGTGGCCAACGCGCAAAGGACCATAAATCTTTCGCAGAACTTTTCTCTCGAAAACTCGCAACGTCGACTCATTAGTTGTCGTCATCGTCCAAGCCTCTGCACCATATAGCAGGACGGGAATTATGAGTGACTTATAGAGTTTGGTTTTTGTTCGTCGAGAGAGGACTTTGTTTCTCAATTGCCTACTCAGTCCGAAGTAGCACTTGTTGGCAAGAGTTACCCTGCGTTGGATTTCCAGGCTGACATTGTTGGTTGTAAACACCACCTGGTTTCCCAATATACAAGATTATCTACAACTTCAAAGTTATGACTGTCAACAGTGACGTGAGAGCCAAGTCGCGAGTGCGACGACTGTTTGTTTTGCTTACTTGTCCAGTCTGGAGAAAGCAGAACTAACGGTACGGGTGCTCAGGCCGCTGATATCAATATCATCGGTATACGCCAGCAGCTGTACACTCTTATAAAAGATTGTACCTGCTCGATTAAGTTCTGCAGCTCGAATTATTTTCTCCAGCAGCAGGTTGAAGAATAGAGAGTCGCTTTGTCTGAAACCTCGTTTGGTATCGAACGACTC
The DNA here is from genome assembly GCF_024586455.1 of Bactrocera neohumeralis. NCBI lineage: Eukaryota > Metazoa > Arthropoda > Insecta > Diptera > Tephritidae > Bactrocera > Bactrocera neohumeralis. The sequence goes on along the minus strand of NC_065920.1, from coordinate 55,488,392 downwards.
GGAGAGGTCCTTTCCGATCCTGACGGAGCTTTTGGTGTTGCTCAACGTCAGTTTACACAGCCGTATTAGTTTTGCGGGGATACCAAATTCAAACATCGCGGCATAGAGGCAGCTCCTTTTCGTGCTGTCGAAAGCAGCTTTGAAATCGACGAAGAGGAGGTGTGTGTCTATTTGCTATTCGAACTTCTTCATGGTCGGGTAATTGAACGTCTGCTCCATCGTCATCGATTGAGGAGTCGGGTTCTCCTTCTTCTGGTGTTGTGCGTTCACTGCCATTCAGCAGATTGGAGAAGTGTTCCCTTCATAATTTAAGTATGCTCTGGGCATCGGTGACTATATCACCTTTGGGGGTTCTACAAGAGTATGTTCCGGTTTTGAAAAGCTGTAAGCCGCCGCATTTTTTTGTAGAATTTTCGAGCATTACCCCTGTTGGCCAGCTTATCAAGCTCTTCGTACTCACGCATTTCGGCCCATTTACTTTTCTGTCTGCAAATGGGACTCGCTTTCCTCTTCAACTTTCGGTATCTATCCCATTACGCACGTGTTCTGGTCGATCGTAACGTTGCGAAGTAGGCAGTCTCTTTTCTATATAATACTATGAACAAAAAATTATATGACTTTGTTCATAATTTTAAAATTCTTAATTTATTCATAAAAATGTCTTCTCCCTTGAAGTAAGCCCCTTGGCCGCAATACACTTCTACCAAGGTTTTTTTTTAGTTCTCGAATCAGTTGTTGTTCCATTGACTCAAAACAGTTTCCCCTGAGAGGTCGTGAAAGTTTGTTGAATAGTCAGAAGTCACAAGGAGTTAAATCTTTCGAAAAACTCACGAAATTTGTTAGCCCATAATTCCGGCCTCTTATTCAGAAAAGTTTCGCATAAAAGACGCATAACACTGAAATAATAATACTTGTTGACTGTTTGGTCAGTCGAAAGTAGGGTGGGTCGATTCCGGACTTTTTTCGATTCGGGATTTCTAATGGTGCGGAAAAGTTGCCTTAGTACTTCCTGATTCCAATGCAACTTTTTGTTTTGAGATCGGATTGCATCTTCAACCCTAACTCCGGCTTGAAATTTCGGAAATTCGCCTAAAATCGTGAAATTGTCTACCTAGCGGCTGAAATACGCATCTCATGGGAAAATGTATAAAAGAAGAGTTATTTGTCATGTCATTTGCTACCGAAATGGTGTATGTGATCATGGCCGTAGGACGAACCGTTCCCGAGATACGAGCGAAAATGCGGCGCGCCACAGCGCAAGGTGAAAATCGGCTTGCGACCACACTTCTTGACGTTGATTTCGCCGAGTGCTATCACTCACATTCATTCACCTACGCCAAAGGACACGTTCGGATAGGTCTCCACATAAATATTTTTTCATCGAGTTCCTTCACTCTTGTCTTTGATTTCGACGAGTTCTATCACTTACATTCATTTCCCAGCGCCATACGACACGTTCGGACTAGTCTCCACATAAATATTTTTTGAGTTGATTTCACCGAGTGCTATCACTTATATTCTCTCAACAGAACACAGAACTCAAAATGTCTGTATCTAAATTTAAATGTAGACAGAATTGTCTTCTGTTTGGCATATATCCGTACAATATCTCTGAGTCCCAGTTACCTAATTACCAGGATGTTCTTTTGTGTTATCAGTTTGAAAGATTTCGTCCATTCTGATAGTTTCATACACCAGAGTTGTACAAATGCTCACCACATACCATAAGAAATTACTGACTCTTAAACAAATGTTTTTAAGGAACCCAATAGGTTTGAGCACTAAAAGAGACGACTTTGTCTCTTCTGCCGGAAAATTATTTGACATCGCTGCTTGTAAATGCATTTATTTTTATACTCTCGCAACGAAGTTGCTAAGGAGAGTATTATAGTTTTGTTCAAATAACGGTTGTTTGTAAGTCCTAAAACTAAAAGAGTCAGATATAGGGTTATATTTACCAAAGTGATCAGGGTGACGAGTAGAGTTAAAATCCAGATGTCTGTCTGTCCGTCTGTCCGTCCGTGCAAGCTGTAACTTGAGTAAAAATTGAGATATCATGATGAAACTTGGTACACGTATTTCTTGGCTCCATAAGAAGGTTAAGTTCGAAGATGGGCAAAATCGGCCCACTGCCACGCTCACAAAATGGCGAAAACCGAAAACCTATAAAGTGCCATAGCTAAGCCATAAATAAAGGTATTAAAGTGAAATTTGGCAAAGGGGATCGCATTAGGGAGGGGCTTATTTGGAAGTAATTTTTTTGGAAAAGTGGGTGTGGCCCCGTTCCCTACTAAGTTTTTTGTACATATCTCGGAAACTACTACAGCTATGTCAACCAAACTCTATAGAGTCATTTCCTTCAGGCATTTCCATATACAGTTCAAAAATTGAAGAAATCGGATAATAACCACGCCCACCTCCTATGCAAAGGTTATGTTGAAAATCACTTAAAGTGCGTTAACCGACTAACAAAAAACGTCAGAAACACTAAATTTTACGCAAGAAATGGCAGAAAAAAGCTGCACCCAGGCTTTTTTTAAAAATTGAAAATGGGCGTGGCGTCGCCCACTTATGGACCAAACACCATATCTCAGGAACTACTATACCGATTTCAATGAAATTCGGTATATATATATTTTCTTAACACCCTGATGACATGTACGAAATATGGGTGAAATCGGTTCACAACCACGCCTTCTTCCAATATAACGCTATTTTGAATTCCATCTGATGCCTTCTCTGTATAATAATATATACATTAGGAACCAATGATGAGAGCGGAATAAAACTTTACACAAATATGGTATTTGAAAAATATGTAAATGACGGAAAATGAAATCTCGATTATCACTTTATCATGCGAGAGTATAAAATGTTCGGTGACACCCGAACTTAGCCCTTACTTACTTGTTCTTCTTGCACTTGTCCAAAGAAAAGGAAAGTTCCTATCCATGAACAACCATTTCTCTTGGACCAGAGAACCAGAAGAATTGGTCTAGAACACGTGACCATTCAGATCAGCCAGACTCTCATACAGACGACAACAATGTAGGTGCGTCGCACATGGATTCTTCCAAAAACGATGCTGATGATGAATTTTCTCTTCCATCCTCTAAAACCAAACAAAACACACTAGTATTAGAACACACTGCTTTAGCTGCCCAAAGATTTGGAGTAAGCAGAGCAGCAGCCTTGATTTTTTCATCTGCTTTTCTGGATGCCAAAAAAGCAGGTTTGATAACAGAGGATCAGGCTAGCTTTGTCACTGACAAATGAAAGATTAGTCGGGCAAAAAAAAGTGTTGGAGTTAAGCTCGAAATCACCGAAAGTATTGACTCTGAATAAGGGCTGTATTTTGACGGCCGCAAAGACAATACACTTACACAAGTCAGCGAAGGTGAAAACTACTACCGCGACACTGTCAAAGAGGAACATACTTCTCTTATATCGGAACCTGGTTGTTATTACTTTGGCCACGTCACCTCTCCTTCCGGGTCAGCTGAGGATGAGACGCAAGCTATATGGCAACATTTACAAGACAATTCAGTTGATGTGGAACATCTAGAAGTTGTCGGTGCTGATGGCACCAACACGAACACAGGTTGGAAAGGTGGAATCATTCGGAAACTAGAAGAAAGAATAGGTAGGCCATTACAGTGGGTTGTTTGTCTTCTGCATTTCAACGAACTTCCATTTCGTGCTCTTTTCGAACACATAGATGGTGTCTCAAAGAGTCCAAATACATTCTCTGGCGACATAGGTGAACTGCTCCCTGATTGTGAGAAGTTGCCTGTTGTCAAATTTGAAAGTTTTCCATCCTGCCAATTACCTTCTGAGGTTATTAATCCGACCCAACTTAGCACAGACCAAGCTTATCTCTATAAAATATCAGAAGCTGTTATTTCCGGTCAATGTTCCTCAGATTTAGCGTCGATGCATCCAGGTAACATGTGCAAATCTCGCTGGCTTACCTGTGCAAATAGAATTCTGAGATTATACATATCTACTGACAAACCAACAAAGGAAATAAAGATTTTAATCAAGTACATACTTACAGTTTACTCACCTTTGTGATTCTCAATAAGATTCAACAGTTCAATCAAAGATGGCTCGCAAGTCAAAGGTCGAGATACTTACCTGCTAAACTGCGCAAGGTTGTCGATTCATCCATTCAACAGAATGCTTTCTTTGCTCTTCCAGAAAACATTCTCCTAAGTATGATAACTGACGAACGGATAGAATTCAGAAAGTTGACCCTTGACCGTCTTCAGGCAGCCAGAGAAGCAGAGTCTGACACTGTAAATGGAAGGGTTAGATGTAATAAAGTGCCAAAGCTGAATTTCAAAGCTAATAATTATTACGATTTTATTAACTGGAAGACTAAATATTACCTTGACTGTTCCACCAGTTCTTTGTTCAGTTTCTAACGAAGAACTCATAAAAGGGCTGTCGGGAGACACTGCAGAGGTATGGAAATTTAGTGAATTCCCCTCTCACACCGTGGCAGTCGAGAGAACCGTCAAACTGGTGACAGAGGCATCTTCTAAAGTTATTGGCCCCCAATCTCGTGATCGTTTTATACGCTCTACACTGAAATCTAGGCAACAAGTGCCAAAGTTTAGTACAAAATCTGATTTTATCAATAAATTTGACACAGATTCAGACTAAAATAAGCCTGACATATGGTTGGTTGGTTGGGTTAGGCTTGGGAGGAACCCGAAGAGCAGCCACCTCCACGCGGTGGGTTCTGGGTGACCAATACAGGTTAGCTGAGAGATGCAACAATTTTCACCTTGCGCTGTGACGCGCCGCCTTTTCGCTCGTATCTCGGGAACGGTTCGTCCTACGGCCATGATCACATATGTATACCATTTCGGTAGCAAATGACGTGACAAATAACTTTTGTTTTATACATTTTGCCATGAGATGCGTATTTCAGGCGCTAGGTAGACAATTTCAGGATTTTAGGCGAATTTCCGAAATTTCAAGGCCGGAGTTGGGGTTGAAGATGCAATCCGATCTCAAAACAAAAAGTTGCATTGGAATCAGGAAGTACTAAGGCAACTTTTCCGCACTATTAGAAATCCCGAATCGAAAAAAGTCCGGAATCGACCCACTCTAGTCGGAAGGAATTCAGCGGGCATCACACCTCGATAATTGAAGAAAACTGTGAACAATATCTTGATTTTTGACTGGATTTGATGTGTTTTTTCGACTTCGGCTCACCTTTGTCACGATATTTGGCCGATTGATCGTTTGTTTACGTATCATAAGCATAGTGCTTAATCTAGAACGATAAGAAAGCAAGAAAGGCTAAAGGCTAACTAGGAAGAGCTCTTTGCCTAGCTTTTTCTGCACAACTACTTTATGGTCGAAGTGGATTTACGTCAAACTACGGCATAACTATAAAAGTGTATATTTGTGCGCTTTTGTTGTGCTGTAAAAATCCCATATTTTAGTTCTTTTGCACGCTTCTTGGAAGAGAGGACATATCTTGCTACCTATCTGATGGTCAGAAGTCTCCTTTCCTTGTTTTTATATGCACTGTAGGACGGTTCCTTGTTGAATATCTTTGCGAAAAGCCCTTTTTCTCCACATTTGAGACAGCACTGACTCCTATCATCTGAGATGCTGCAGGTTCTCGCCAGAACAAAAACCATTATCACCAACATTATTTGTGGTTTAGCATCTCCCTGACTATTCATATACACCCAACTATCCATATTTGGTACATACACAAATTTATGTTTAATTTACATGGTTACATCAATCAACAGATTCCCTTGTAGGGTTGCCAGTTGTTTACCAATTTTCCTTCAGTCACTCGGGTCGCATTGGCGTCACTAATCGTCATATATGCGTGGGTACACTTTCTCTCACAAGTGCTTTCTTTAAATCCAAAATTTCAATAATGCGACGTCTTGTTCTTCTTTTTTTTCTTTCTTCACTCTCTCCCTGGAATAGCTTCTTGCTCTGATGATTTTAACTTCCTTAGCTGACACAATTCGTCACGTGAAGTTATGCTACGGCAATTAGGCAGGCGACAAAATTGTCAAGCTTTATCGCTGCATCTACCATACATCATTACTTTACTTTATGGTATACGACCCTGGTTTGGTGGCAAAAAATAATGCAAATTTGCCTAATACCTTGTGCCTTTTTAATTTCCCGCTGATTTTTTCCTGTTTTCATTTTGTAATTGACTGATGACGCCATGCACCGAAGCTATAATATTCGTTATAGGAACTTTGAAAAATTTCTTCGATGATTGCACCATTACCTTAAACAATAAGCCAATCCTAATTTTTTGAAGATATTTCGCCAATGAAAATGCTTTCTATACGAGCATTTGATGGCTCAGTTTTTATGTCAGTTATGTGCAATAGTAGTGATATATCGACCATTTGGGCAAATGAACAACTTCTTGGTGGGATAAAAACGTTTGCAAAATTTCTGATCGTTATCTCAAAGGCTGAATATTTGAGTGAGGTATTTGTTCGTCGAGAGAGGACAGTACTATACAATTCCCTACTCGGTCCAAAGTAGCAAAAGTAGTAGGTCAAGGCTGATATTGTTGTTACTGTTGAAGCTGGTTCCCAGATAGACGAAATTATGTATGACTTCAAAGTTATGACTGTCAACAGTGACGTGCAAGCCAAGTAGCGAATACGCTGACTGTTTGTTTGATGAAAGGACATACTTTATCTTGTCCTTCTTCACACCCGGGCTAATGCGCTTCGTTTCCGTATTCACTCTGGAGAAAGTAGAACTAACGGCGTGGTTGTTGAGGACAATGTATCAATATCATCGGCGTACGCCAGCAGCTGTACATCGATCTTCACTAGTCGAAGTCGATTAAGAATCGATTCTTGACATTCGAAAAATTCCGATTCTACTCGAGAATCGAGTTTTCTCGTAAAATAATCGATTTTTCGAATGTCAAGAATCGATTCTTAATCGACTTCGACAAGTCGATTCTGGAGTAGAATCGGAATCGAGTTTACCATCCCTACTGGCAGCCATCGCGTGCACATATAATAACCTCCGCACAATAACCACCACAAAAAAAATTATTTTTTTCCATGTAATTTATATGGAAAATAGAAAATTTGAAACAGGAGGTGTATTAATATTAAGAGCTCATCTTTTGAGTGACTTTTTTTCACAATTTCGAAAGTTTCTAGCCTGTTTTTCAGTTGAAAAAAAAGGTTGCCTCAGTATGACAAACCCTATATATATATATATATATATATATATATATGTATATGAATAAGGATTTATGTTAATAACTTTTGCATTTTGAATGAGATTGTGTGTGTATGTTCACAATGGTTTTAGTACTGTGCAAATATTTAGCTTAAGTACTCACGCCTATTATTGTGCTATAATTTTGGTGATGTGTTGGCTTAAAAGTGATTTGGGTGTCATTTACACCTCTAAAGCCACATTTAAAAATGCATATATTTACACTTATATACCAAAAGTAAACATCAAACTATAGTGTTTCTCTTGGCACCACTATCACAGCATCAATTTCCTTCCCTAAAACTTATCCTTCCTCACTTGCAGCTCTATTGCAGGAAGCCGCTGCTGTGTCCTCACATACTCTTTACTTCTTCCACAAGTATTATTATTATTGCTGCATCTTTAGACGGTATGTTGCTGATTTTTGTTGTGTTGTAGTTTAATTTTGTTGGTTGGTTGCTCAACTTGTTTTGGTTTGGCTTTTCTTGTTTGATTAGCTTGGCAAGTTGTTTTGTTAAGTAATATGTGTTTTTTTGAAATTCTCCTTAGGAAAGTGAAGGTAAAATTTTGAACTGCTAGCGGTTTTTGACTACTTTAGTATTTATATACTTATGGAATATATATGTGTAAAAAACAGTTGTTATTGTTTTAAAGGTTTGTACTAATGAGTTTGTGTGCTACTACTTCTATATCAGACATTGGTTTCTTTTGTTGTTCTCGTGATCTCGGCAACATTTGGGTTCAACATAACGGTGCCACTTTACACACATCGCATCAAACAATGGATTTTTTTGGATCGTGTGACCGTTAGACTTTTTCCTATAGAAAAACGTAATATGTAAAGCATAAAGACTATGCAGACAATCCGGAATCGATTCAGGTGTTGAAGCAAAACATAACGCGTGTCATTCACCAGTTATCAGGGGAAATGTTCGAACGAGTCATCCCACATTCTACTCAAGGTATGGACCACCTGAGACGTAGCCTTGGCCAATATTTGAAAGAGCTTGTTTTTAAGAACTAAATACCAAAGAATGTTCTTTCGAATGATAATAAACTTTACCTATTAAGTTTGACGTCTTTATGTTTTATCTTTAAAAAGTAGGGAACCTCGAAATGGATCATCTTTTGTATGGCAATTGATTTCAGTGAAGTGACAGTCATGCCTAGCTGAAATAAATTTCAGCCAAAAGGTCAAATTTTCGAATATTCTCTTTTAAGTTATTAATAGCCACAGGCTTATCTGCGTATACAAGTGATTTCACATATATTGATTGTTTCATTGTCTGTATAGCGTGTAGCGCAGGCTTGTTGTACAGATCGTTTACTTCAACATCCTTTTAACATGAAAAGTGTTTTATATAGCGTTCCCCGTTGACTGTAACATTATGGTCAGCTTAATATAGTGCACCAAGCTGTGTCTTTTTGAGGATGAAATGGTATCTTAATAATGCCTTGTGTATTATCATCAGTTTCAAGGCGACAGTTTTTTTTTATTAAAGTACCCATTATACCAAAAGTGAGCTTCATCTCTGAGCAAAATGTTTATGTGAAAATCGAAATTGATAATCATTCGGTCCATTCACCGAATGCGCGATCTTTAAATTTTTGTACGAGTTGGATTTTGCAAGCCTGTAAACTAAGATCTCTTCTTCAAAATTTTCCATTCAGGTTATCTTCGATACTTTGCTTTGCTGTAGCACTCTTTTCTTCGGTGCTCATTTTACTGTGTCTCTGAGAATCCACATTTTCCGCTAGAAAAAACGTGGTGCGAAACCCAACCACGGCTGCTCTAAGTACCGCTTCTGCAAGGCTTTTATGCCAATCCATTATTTCCTTGTATTCTAGGTATATGTACGATTTGTAAACGTTATTCCGAAGTAAGTCTATTGTTTTTGAAATGCTGCACCAAACGTGTATAAATTAAATAACAGTAACCAAAAAGACAAACTGCGAAAATGTATTGCCTCATTGGAAACCACACATCTAAAAATATCGTTAGTTGATCAACTCTGTTCGCTTACTATATTTTTGGCTTGACGACAAGTTTACAGAATCATCAAGAATTGGTATGGTGAGTTTAAACGTGATGAAATGACCGTACATGGTGAACGCAGTGGACGCTCAAAAGATATTGTTACCAACGAAAACTTCAAAAAAGTCCATAATATAATTTAGGATGAGTCTAAAGTGAAGTTGCTCACGAACCACTTTTGACCAAAATAACGACGAGTTGATTTTTCAGAGTAGTGTTTGAAGATATTCAATATGTGTCTAGGGATGAAACATGCCTCCATCATTCCACTTCGAAATCCAATCGGGCCCACGCGATGAACCCTCTCAAAAGCTTAGAAAACCCAAATAATCGGCTGGCAAGGTTATGACGTCTGTATTTTGGGATGCAGGTGGAACAATTTTTATTTACTACCTTGTAAAAGGAAGGACCATCAACAGTAACTATTACATAACGTTATTGCACCGTTTGACGAAATCTTCAAAACATGGCAGCAAATAAAGAAAGAGAAAATCAGACGGCGAATACGGTTGTTGCGGCACGATATTAGTTGAAAACCAAGAGTTGTTGGCCCATAATTCGGCCTCAAAAACACTTACTTGCCAATTATCACCGAAGACCTTTCCAACATTTTGAACGTTTCGACACCAGAAATTTGATTCCGCACACACAATTTAACGCAACTTCTTTACTGAATAATTTTATTCATCGCAAAAATCGCCGAATGCACTACATTAGAAAGACATGCACATACTAATCACTAGTAATTATTTGGATGCGACTTTTGACACACATAATTTAAATTAAGAAGTCTTACTATTTCTTTCCAACTGCTTTTTATGTGATAAATAATACTTATGTCAAAAAATTTTCGAATCGAACTACCATAGATGGAACGATTAAAATCAAGTTCTTCTTTTTTATTTGCCAGAATATCTTCACGAAATAAGGCGTACATTTTTATCCAATACAATGTTAAAATGTATTCGAAATTATTTTTCAGATCGGACTACTATTTCATATAGCTGTAATATAAACAAAACGATCTAAGTTAAATTCTTGCACAGAAAACTTTTTTATTTGACAAGATATCTTTACAAAAGTAAGTTGTATTTTTTAAATTATTTTGGAAAATGTAAGTAAATTAAAACAATACATAGTTTTTGTAAAAAATTTGTATTGAGTTTCTATATCATATTGATGCATCAAAAAAACATTTCAAACTACCAAATCTCTTGTGTTACGTAAAACTAACATTTGCTTGTATGTATATATATACGTACATATACATATGTGTGTATGAGAAGTGAAGTTCAATTTTGTAATGCTTGAAACTACTCAACACTTAGGAGAAATTTCACAAAATACAGAGTAGTAATATTTCCTTAAAAAAATCTTTACGCAAATGAAATTGAATTAAATCGAAAAGATAGTTTCGACTGGTTGTGTGGAATAAGTAAAATTTTAACCAAAATGCAAAGCATTTAATTAACTTGAAATGCTTGAAACGTGGGAAAAGTTTCAACCTGTGTGTTTCGAAAGCGTGCGGCATGCCAACCGAAAACCAACGTCCAACATATTTGTTTTCTAACACATTTAATTACCATATATGTATGTAAGCATGAACGTATTTTAGTGTATACACATATGTATGTGTGCGAGTTTTAAGCAATTTCGCCATTGCAAGCTAATTAATTGCTTCAGATATCACACTTGTGTCTACTTTTAGGTACATATGTATTGTTAAATGTAATCTTATATACCATATTTCTTCGGAAATTGCATCATTGCCTTGGATAAGAGTTTTTTTATGGTTTAAATTTTGATTTACGTTTACCATCCAATGCTTTCAACAGACAGAAATAATTACTTTTTATCTTCATTTCAGAGTAATCTAGGTGTGCGGTTAATTTTTCGAGCCTGAGATTGCAAAGTCTGCTGAACGTGTATATATGAGTGTATATATTTTTCGAAGCGTTTGGGTAAAACCACATTGTTTTTACTTTGGCACTATAGCCGTGGGTCGGTCTATGCCAAGCACACAAAACTTCGTGCTGCACTTGGTTCTTCCATTGGATACGTCGGCGCCCATTGTTTCTGTTGTCCACCCATTGCTCTCGAATCGAAGGAACTTTTCGCTGTATCATAATCTTTTATGCGAACGACAAGACCTAATCAGTGCATTCGTTCGATTTTTATGCTCTTTATCCATATTGCCGTAGAGTTTATATAGTTCGTGGTACCATCTTCAGCAATATTCGTCGCTCATGCGGACGACTCTAAAGTCCTTTCGGAGAACAGTTCGTCATGGTCTTTGTTTCTGCACCATGCACCTCATGCAAAGGAGTTATTCGGAGTTTGATCTCCAGGCTTAGATTGTTGGTGAAATTCATGGTAGTTCCGAGATATACGAAATCCACGATGACAAGAGTTACATACGTAGTTCCCAAGGCCTAAGAGATTTTTATGTGTGGCTTCTAAGTACTTTGTTTTGGCAACATTCGTCACAAGACTAAGCTCTTTTTTTTTTGGTGAAAATTTCCGCCTATTCCCTTGTGTGCTCCGATAGCACAGTTTTTTAGAATATTTTTTTAATATTATAGTAATATATATATTTACTTTAGATTAGATCATTACCTTTTTTAGCATTATATTGATGAAAACGTACGAGTGAGAATTGCCCTGTATGAACTGCTTGCAGAGGTTTTCTAAATCGGCAAAAAGGTGATTGATATCGACCTGTTTGTCAAAGGTTTTCTCCAGATGTATTGTGTAAGTTTGGTCTATGCTTTATTTCTTAGATCTACAGTCACACGGATAAACTCTAATCAATTTATTTACAATGAGTTTATGTCTTCTACTTAATACTGCCGAAAGAACTTTATATGCAATACTTAGAAAATTGATTCCGCGATAATTTGCGCAGACTGCAGAATCTCCTATCCTATGGATAAGCTAGAGTATACCCATATTTCAATCATTTGCATGTTTTATCCGGCCAAATCTTGCTCTGATGCTGGAACATATGCTTTTTTAGCTCCTCACGGCCGTCTTTGTTGTTCTTAAACCATCTTAGAGCTATTTTCGACCTCGTCTTCGTAAAGTGGAGGGATGATAGTGTTAACACGGTAGCACAGCCCTCGCCGTAAATCATATGAATATACTTATGGGAGTTTCCAAGTAGTCACTGCTTAAAGATGATCTCATGTGTTGGTATTTAAAACATAAAAAAGGCAGGTATTAGACACTAAAGTAAAGTTTATATTTTGTTTTTTTACAAAAAACCCTTCAATAAAGGTATGTTTTTGAAGAAAGTTCTTATATTTTTTTAATATACCTAACGTAGAAGGTAATAACTGTAGAGATTCATCTAACAAGATATTGGTAAAAGTGTTTTTAGCCATAAAAATAGTAATAGTGGCTAAAAAATACAGCGCTATATTTGAAACTACTTCTGACATTTGTCTGTAGCCCGCTTTACAATAAATTCGTGAAAATAGATTTCAACGCAAATGTTTATTTTTTTGTACCCACAACCAAACTAACATCGAATGTAAAACACAGCTGAAAATACTAGGATTAATTTTTGACTCTAATTATAACTTTAATGCTCACTGTAAATATGTCAGAAACTCGTTAATGAAACGATTAAATATTGTTAAATATCTCTCGTCTAAGCATTCATTTATTCATCCGAACACACTAATCAATGTTGTCAGAGCTCTGCTAACTTTAAAAATAGATTCTGGGCTCCCCATCTATGGCAATTGCTCCAAAAGCAGTATCAACCTTTTAAATGCACCATACCATTGCGCAATACCAATAAAAACGATAATGGCTGAATCTAGTTTACCAACTATTCAAAATAAAATGATAGATTCTTCGCTTCAAATTCTTGCGAAAACGGCTGAGAACACCAACCCATTACTAAATACAACTATCACGCATGCCACGAAAAAACGAAAAATTCCAATAATACAATCGGCTATTTCGAGATGCTTAAGTTTCGCTGCAGAAAATAATATTTTACGTAACGCAACACGCAAATTCACCACTCGACATCCTCCCTGTCTGATCAATGATAAAATACTACAGAATAAGCTTTTGTTTTTGTCCAAGCAAAACACACCAAACGAAGTCTTTCAACAAACCTTTGCTGAACTGGAATCTAGTTATACAAATAATGGCTGGAAGTTATTGTTTACGGATGGCTGCAAGTCCATCGATTCCACTTCGTTAGCAGTTGTCACTACCACAGGAGAAATTATTTGCAATTGGCTTCTCCCCTCAACGAGCTCTGTATTTACCGCTGAAGGAGCTGCTATTCTTCTGCAGTTAATCACGCAAAAAATACGAAAGGAAAGTTCCTCATCTGTACCGACAGCAAATCGTGTATGTCTGCAATAACGTCTCCTTCCAATCGCAATCCCATAATAGAAGTTATCAGGGACGCGGTCATTGGTGCCACTCAGAAAATCCAAGTAATGTGGATCCCTGGCCATGCTGGTATTACAGGCAACCACTTTGCAGACCTCGCTGCGAAAAATGTAGCCAGAACTCCTGCCTTAACATACTACGTCTCAACCAAGCAAGACATTTCTAACCTTATTAAGCACAAAAGGCATCAAAAAACGCAAGTGAATGGAAAACATTTAAACATCACTACGCGGTAATAAACCCAGCCAGAAATCGAATAATCTACTCGTCAACAATTCCAACTAGCGCAATGAAGACATATACTCGATTAAGGATTGGACACACTATCATAACACACGCCCACCTACTATCGGGTAAAAGCCCATCCATTTGCCGCCTTTGCGATGACACCGCTTCTATCAAACACTTACTCACACTCTGTCCGATGCTTCACTCAACAGCCCACAACTCTGGCAACATTGATCTCATAAAACTACTAAGTGAACCTTCAGAAAAAAAACGTTATGATTGTATATAGATTCTTAAAAACCAACGATTTGTTAAAACATATTTAAGCAAGTTACATCTTTACTAACCCTTAGCAAATAGAATTTTTCACCTAGTTATAATTACAAGGCGGCTGAAGCCAGTACTGCGTTTATGTATTTATATAATAAAACTCTTTTTGTTATATGAATTATTATAAATAAATAAATAATTTTTTTGTTGCGTTGGAATCGCCATTTAGAGCAAGGCTTCATCGTACAATCATCGCTATTAATCGTCGACTGACTCTTTAACCTGCATTATATGCCGAATGCCACCTTATCAATGCTTGCATTTGGATGCAGCATTCGTCTGTCGGGTGTCAAAGGCAACTACCCAAGCAATTTACTAAAACACAAAAATGTTATCATCGTTTCAACAAGTGAGTTTGTGCAAGTATATTTTAAAATGTTTCGGTGGAGCATCTTCTGTGGCATTCAACATTCAGCACCTTTACCAAACCACAATAGCCATGAAGTACTATCCGTGCATTTTTGTATTAAATCACCTGTAGTCTAAGCATATACATATATTGTTTATATGTATAGACATAAACGTATACATGGTACATGCTTAGACAGAGTTTTTTGCTGTATCTAACCTTGTACATACATACTATATAAATAAATCTACAAATTTATTCATCTATAAGCGATTCCTCCGCAAGTTTCAGCTCAAAACACACACACTGAAGGCTTGCAACTTCATCAAACCTTTTTGCTGCTGTCAATGTTTAAATATCAAAACCAACCGATCAACTTTGTAGTACTCACCTCAACAGTAACACCTATCGACCTCAAACTTGCTTTCACTTGGCTAGGTACGAGTATACCTGCACATTAGGGTGTCTGTTATTTCACAAATTGATTGCGTATTTGTAAATGACCCAGCAAGTTATAGTTTTGACCTTAAATAAAAGGATTCAGAGTAAAGAAACTTTTAATTTTTTATTTAAATCATGCCAAAATCATTTTCTTTTCCAGCATATTTTATATCGCAGTTTTTGATATTTTGCAATAAAGATTTTAATTCCATAAAAATTTAACTTACATCTTTAAGAAAAAGATTTTCTGATAAGAAATTTGTTGCTCTACAAAGAAGGCATAACTTTTTTCATACAAGGAATGCTTTAAAAGTTAAACGCAGTTAAAGTATACATCAAATATTCATATACTATGAATATACTATGAATGCTGAGTATATTTTATGTATGATTTTAATTGCCTATAACTTTTGAAAGAAAGTTTTTATGAAAAACAGGAAAAAAAACGCAAACTTCGATTGCAACGAAGCTCTAATAGCCTTCACAGGTGCATTTTTATAGCATAAAGGGGTACAAAAAGTATTTATCTTAATTTTGAAGGGTCAGTTTATATGACAGAAATAGGTTACAGTGATCCGATCTGAACTATTTCTTCGGATATTGCATAATTGTCATAACAATCATTGGCAAATTTCATGAAATTATATCGCCAAATGAATAGGCTTTCCATACAAGCATTTGATTTCGATCTGCGTTTCAGTGATAAAAAATTTCTGTTCGATTTCTAAAAAACTGAGAAACTAGTTCACGTGTATGCAAACGAACAGATGGAATTGTCTAAATTGACTTAGCTGGTCAAGCTGATCAATTATACAATTATACAAGTATATGTACATATAAACTTTTGTGGTCTCCGCCGTTTTCGTTTTGGTGTTACAAACTTCATAGCAAAGTATATTAATTATATTATCCTGCTCAGCGTATTAGAATAGAGCTTTTTGGTAGAGCGAATAATTTTAAATTAGAATATCACTTCTTCAGAGTTGTTGGTTGTTTTAAAAGGCAAGTAAGAAGCGTTTTGGACATAATTTAAATTAAAAATGTTAATGTTGTGTTCTCAATTCAACAGTGAAAATTGAACTTAGAAAATAACACAGTAACCCTATTGCACCTACATATAGTATCTTTTTTTTTGTAAATTAAAATATTTGCAGACATTGCCTCTGGTCAAATAATTAAAGTTTTAACTACTTGTAACTTGAGCTGTTTGCTTTGCATTTCATACAGTTCACCGAAGCAGCACTCGTTCTCGATACGGCAATTTAAGTCTTGCAGCAACTGCAAGTACTGCTACGTATATAACTAAATATTGCAAAAACCAAATACCGTTGGTGTACTCTGCATGTGAAAATTGCTTTAGTTTGTGGAAGCTATAAAATAGCAAGTAAGAATGGAATCAAGCGTAGTCAATATTAAATATTTTCAAGTCTCTTACTATATTTTCGATTTTTTCGTAGATATCTGAGACCAAGACTTATACCGTCTTGAAACAACACAGATCGCAATTCTTAATTTTATCTAAGGCTTGGTAGTATGTCAGCTAGCATTAAAAATAAGTGTTATTAGATGGTTATAGCGCGATCCAAGCTTACTTTTTATTGGATATTAATGGTAGCACCAAGAAGACATCACAAGAAGAGCTTTAAGCTAGAATCCTCAATGTAGCCGCAGACGCGAAAGACCAGTTAAAACGTAAAACAGGGCAGCAAGAAGCAAGTCGTTTTTAGGTTCAAATAAAATTCCAAACATTAAATAAATATAATTAGAATAAGAGTGCACACAAATAAAAAGTGATCTATTTCGAGGTTTCCTACTTAAAAAAAACAGAAACTTCAAATTTAATGGATAATGCTTATTACCATTCGAAAGAACATTCTTTGGAATTAATGTTTTTGAAGATTATCTCTTTCAAATGTTGGCCGTAGCGACGTCTCAGAAGTCCACTCGTTGAGTCCAATTCTCGATGACACGTTCGAGCATTTCGACTGGTAACTGGCGAATGACACGTGTTTTGCTTCAAGGCCTAAATCGAAAGAGGATTATTCGCATAGACTGTAGACTTTACATATCACCACAGGTCTAACGGTGTGATATCAGACGATCTTAGTGACTAATCGATCGGCCCAAAACGTGAAATTATTTGCTATCCGAAGTGTTCTCTCTTCCATTGATTCTATCGGTTATCATGGCGCGATAACGGTCGCCACTGAGGATAACGTTCTCACCAACATCATTTTTGATGAAATATAGACCGTTGATTCCACCGGCCCATAAGCTATACCTGTCGGTTTTTTTGTCTAGATAAAATGGCAGCTCTTGAATATCTTAAGGTTGCTCTTCGTCCCAAATGCGCCTATTTTGCTTGTTCACATACTCATTGAGTCAGAAATGGGCCTCATCGCTAAACAAAATTTAGCTCGAAAACATCGGATCTTCTTGGAACTTTTTAAGAACCCATAGAGCGAAGCGCCGAATCGTTCCGTATGTCATTCCGAGTTACTGCGAATCGACTCTCCACGGTCTTCGTATACACTCTCAGCCCCGACTACGGTGGAGATAGACTATCTGCTCGAATAATTAATGCTGGGCTTCAAGATGAGTGTTGCTGTCCCGAATGGTACGCTCAGTAGGTCGATTATGTTGACCATAAATTGAGCGACGTGCGCAAAACACATTCTTTGTAAGCGTTGTTCAGGCGTAAAATTTCCGATGATGAAATGCCTAACAATACTGAACAAAAATAAAACAACAGCTGACACGAGTCACGCGTGATCTGTCAAAAAAGGCTACTGAAGAAAGTGGGAATGGTCGAGTAGTTCCGGAGCTATGTGGTTTCAAATAAATGTGAGCGGTTAACAAGAACCAAGGATTTCATTCGGTTACTCCAACTTACCAGCATAGTTTCAAGTTGCCATCAACGACGTATATATATATGCTTGGTTTGTCTTATTACTACAATAATGTTAAATTTTCAAATGAATTGAAGAGAAAAAACTATGTATAATCAGCATCATAAACGTCCTAAGGCAAAAGCTAAAAGTTCCAAACGAAAAGTGCAGACCATAACATGTGTCGTAATTAGTATATGTATTACTAAGCTAAGTACAGTATTTTCTAGCTGTAATAAATTTGCACACATAGTGGTCGCAAAGGAAAATCCAATTTATACTAGCAAAAGTACATTTTTTTTGTGAGAATAAGTTGCAGCTGGAGGCATATGAATGAGTATCATTGAGTAATATTTTAATCATTAAATTGTTTGTTGTGCAACATTCAACATGATGGCATGAGAAGGTTCAATAGGAGCCGAGGTGAAAACTGGACGATAGGCGCGGCAATGGTATACCTGTATACCTCATATATCAGCCGCCATGTGAATTATTTCAATTAAAATGCCTCAAAGTTTCATCTTCATACAATGTCGCTTGCAATTTGCATGCTGCTTCTGATAGATCATTATCACCAAACCCGTTCGATTCAACTCTGCAGCACCTGTCTTCGAATGGAAACAAAAAATTAATGCTCTCCGCAAATCATCGCTTTTCGGTACAAAATTTGACATTTTCGATAAAATGAAAAAATGCAGTGTCGTTTTTACAATGACTGCAAGGTTATTGAATACGTATGATAAATATTCTGCCATACAAACAGAAAAATTTTATATTCGTCCACAAAAAATGTCCCCTACCAACACATTTTTATTCTAACTTCATACCGGTACACTTGCTAAAATAGGTAGGCAAAAATAGAGAAAATACAGCGAACAGAACGAAATGGAAAGCAAATATATTATCGCGTATGATTGCCTAATAAAAAGTAAGATTCTACTACTGGTAGTTGGGATAAATATTTATAGCTTATATTTTAAAGACAGGAGAAGAAATCATTTGTTTAAAATGCGAGCATTCCCGCAAACTGACAGCTTTTATATTCAACTTTCAGAGCAGCATGGCAGAGGTTGAGCTCTTGACATGCCCTTTGCATGCCTTTCAAGTCCTCATTACAGAACAACGCTATCTTTTTTATATACTTTAGGTAAAGCAAGTATACACATACATATGTTTACTTGCATATGTTTACTTGTTCGTTTATCTTAAAATCGTCTGAGTCCTTAACGATTTACTGTCCAATGAATCCCAGCAATGCTATTTCTTGTTGTTGTTGTGCAAACCAAAGCAAGCTAGTAAAATACGGCGGCGAAGATCTGACAAGTTGCTTGCTTCCGCTTTTTTGCACGATGGGGTCGGATGAAAGCATGCCCAACGATTGAAACCTAAGTGTGCTCTGGTCAATCCACAAAAAGCGGGACCCCAAAATCTGCGCCAATTACCATTGGATAAGTTAATTTCGCATATAAGATCTTATTGAGCGTAGTGTGTGTAAGCCTATCGTCAAAAAACCACCTGGACCTTATTAGTGTAGCTTAAGGCCTGGAAAGTCAACAACTGTCAAGATTTTTACCATGTGCCAAATTTTGGAAAAGGCCCGTGAAAGAAGAATCGACACACACCACCTCTTCGTCGATTTCAAATCTGCTTTCGACAGCACGAAAAGGAGCTGCCTTTATGCCCAGATTTCTGAATTTGGTATCCCCGAAAAACTAATACGGCTGTGTAAACTGACGTTGAGTAACACCAAAAGCTCCGTTAGGATCGGGAAGGACCTCTCCGAGCCGTTCGATACCAAACGAGGTTTCAGACAAGGCGATTCCCTGTCGTGTGACTTTTTCAACCTGCTTCTGGAGAAAATAGTTCGAGCTGCAGAACTTAATAGAGAAGGTGCAATATTTTATAAGAGTGTACAGCTGCTGGCGTATGCCGATTATATTTATATCATCGGCATTAACACCCGCGCCGTTAGTTCTGCTTTCTCCAGACTGGACAAGGAAGCAAAACAAATGGGTCTGGCAGTGAACGTGGGCAAAACGAAATATCTCCTGTCATCAAACAAACAGTCGTCACACTCGCGACTTGGAACTCACGTTACTGTTGACAGTCATAACTTTGAAGTCGTAGATAATTTCGTCTATCTTGGAACCAGCGTAAACACCACCAACAACGTCAGCCTAGAAATCCAACGCAGGATAACTCTTGCCAACAGGTGCTACTTCGGACTGAGTAGGCAATTGAGAAGCAAAGTCCTCTCTCGACAAACAAAAACCAAACTCTATAAGTCACTCATAATTCCCGTCCTGCTATATGGTGCAGAAGCTTGGACGATGTCAACAACTGATGAGTCGACGTTGCGAGTTTTCGAGAGAAAAGTTCTGCGAAATATTTATGGTCCTTTGCGCGTTGGCCACGGCGAATATCGCATTCGATGGAACGATGAGCTGTACGAGATATATGACGACATTGACATAGTTCAGCGAATTAAAAGACAGCGGCTACACTGGCTAGGTCATGTTGTCCGAATGGACGGAAACACTCCAGCTCTGAAAGTATTTGATGCACTACCCGCTGAGGGAAGCAAAGGAACAGGAAGACCTCCACTCCGTTGGAAGGACCAGGTGGAGAAGGACCTGGCTACGCTTGGAATATCCAATTGGCGCCACGTAGCGAAAAGAAGAAACGACTGGCGCGCTGTTGTTAACTCGGCTATAATCGCGTAAGCGGTGTCTAGGCCAATTAAGAAGAAGAAGAAGAATTTGTTGGAATCAGTCAAATTGGAACACTATCTTCACATATCTCCCCTACAACCGCTTACTCAGATTTGTTAAATTTCTCCTTAAAACTCTCTGGCTTGAAACCGGTTTTAAACCATAATCTCTTATGCAAAGTTGTTCAGAAAGATTCATAGAACATTTGATAGGAGCAAATTGACCCGCTTTAGTGTTTACTAACCCCTATTGCCATTACTCCTAATTCTCTGTTGGTTGAATTACGAATTGTTTAGTAGAAATGAATCCTGAGGAATGGTTTAGTTATATGGAAAGTTCTGTAATGCAAATCGTGACATATTTTTCGACGCATACGCATTTATTGCCATTACCACTGAAATTACTTTCAATAGTAGTACTATTGTTGTTGTTGCATTTGTTATTTGCTACTATGCATTTTACAACATTGACAGACACCAATAGACCTTATAACGAAATAAAAACCAACGCATGTTACGCCAATGTATGTTTTTTTACTTTCTGCTTCTGCTTTCTGAGTGAGTTCAGCCAGAAAATATATTGTAGCAATACAATAATAAACAATAACAGCAACAACCGCGCTTGCTGTCAAATTTAATAAAAAAAAAGCGTCCTGCTAACGTCACTACATAGTAGAGAAGTGAGTGTGACTGCGGAATTTTATACTGAAAAACTACTAAAAGCCTATATCTATCTCGATTAATTTTATGTGATACATATAACCGATAGGTGAAAAAAACTATTATATGTAGTACTCTGCAGCAACATATTGCAAGAGTATAATAATAACTAGGAGCGAACAACAACAATTGTTATCTCCTATACACAAACATATTTGCATGTATTGGCATTTTGTGTGAATAATAAAATATTCGGTACACAACTTTTCAGTAGAGCTACGTGAACAGAGTTTAAATTTTATTTTATTCACGCCCTTGTTGTTATTTTTTCGATTTTGTTACGAAAACTGTTTGTTATTTAGGTTGAGCGGAAGGATTTTGACTTGGTTGACTAGCTGCCAAATTTGCTTTTCCTCACGACCAATTGAATATATTTGGTTGAATGGTGCTGATTAAATTGTATAATACTAGTTTGTGGGGAATTTTCTGTAGTATCGTAGATGTAAAAAATGTTGCTCGGAAGTTGAAGTTATTTGATAGAATGTTTATAATTATTTGATTCTGCTCTCAGGAATACTTAGCTCTAAGTGTAGAGTACAGAACTATAACAGCATTTGGAAAGTTTATCCATATAGTGGGGAAAATAGTATATTTGATGGCATTATATAAATTAATTCATAAATATTTATTTTGTCGCCTTCAAAGTAATCTCTACCAGACGTAATACACTTAGGCAAACAATTTTTCCAGCCCTCGAAACAATTTCTATAAGCACTTTTTGGGATGGCCTTCAGCTGCTTCAGAGAATTATGTTTTATCTCATCTGAAATTGGAGCGCCAATTGAGGAACAAGGACGGAGTCAAAACTGGTGAATACGGTGGTTGATGGTCTTTATTGCGGTTTTGTCTTTGGATTCTTTTAAATTATTGGCTCAGTGCGATGGTATACGTACATTATCATCGTGTAAAATTTATGAATTGTTCTTCCAAAATTCCATCCGTTTTCGGTGGCATTTATCAATTATCTTACGGATCTGTGTCAGGCCTTATTACAGGAAGGAAACCACATTTGCCGAATGGTGGAGTTCTTAAAGATTTAGAGATACGTCAACCAAAAAAACGAGCCATGGGAACATTTTATTATTCTATCTCATATACATATGTCAAGATTCCCAAGAGATGCATGATTATATTATGTTTGAACTTGATGGATTTTACTTTGCAAATTTATACAAATAAACCAATTAGTCCAACCAATAGCCTACTGAAGATTGCATATGTGGAAAGAGAAAATAAACTAAATAAATAATTATTCGTTAAGTAAGGCCCAGGTCTGTATAAATACTTATGCATCACATCACCCCAATAAAAATTTTACTCTGTTAACAAAACTCCCAAGTATGAAATGCGTGCTGCTAAACGTTCTTAGTAAAACCATAGTTAAAATACGCGTACATACAGATACATACGCTTGCATGGCGGATCGGCGCACATAATCATAATCAGCTAAAATGTCAGCCCGGAGCATTTGCTTTGTGAAAATTGCTCGTAGAAATTTTACATATCGGTGCGTAAAGTGCAAAGGTGCGACGATGTTGTTGGTATATGTAGTATTGGCAAAAAGTACATTAGTGGAGGTGCCAGTTATATTTTCGTTAAATTTTCCTATTACAACACTGGTTGTTGAATTGGATTGTGTTGCACACTTTCTGGCGTTCCACCATGCCTGATAAACCATGGTGCATATCGCTCATTATAAGTAATTGAATTTTCGCTGTTATTGTGTTACCGTTTCGAAATAAATGCGATAGTAAATTAGCATAATGCGTGGAATGCTCTGGTTTACAATTAATGAAACTATCGTAATTTACAGGAACAAGAGCAAATGAAACGATTGAAATGCTAAACATTTCAAAAATAGTTTTCATGTGGATAAATGGCTAGCCATCCTGATGAATAGGTATTAATTATATGTGTGCCCACGTGTGTATGATGACACCTTCAGGCAGTCGTTTCGGTCAAACATTACTATCAATAATAAGTTAGTAAGTAAGCAGGAATGTTTTTGGTGATATTCGAAACCTATTTACGTAAACGCGTGAAAATATATTTGCAAATATTATCGTAAGTCTACAAAATTGTGCGAGCTTTCTTCCACCACAAACACAAAAAATTAGGCAATATTTCTGGTTTTATTACATACTATACCGCCGGACAATTAGCAAAACGGATATAAATAAATGCTGCATATCTAGTTTCAGCTCTAATCAGTGGTTATTTCATTTCGTGATTGTATTTAGTACATTTATTAAAATGAGTACACTTCATGCTTTAGGGATTTTAACGTTCTCTGTTAATTATAGGTACTCTCGCAAAAAGTTGCTAAGGAGAGTATTATATGTAGTTTTGTTCACATAACGGTTGTTGGTAAGTCCTAAAACTAAAAGAGTCAGATATAGAGTTATATATACCAAAGTGATCAGGGTGACGAGTAGAGTTGAAATCCGGATGTCTGTCTGTCCTTCCGTCCGTCTGTCCGTTCGTCCGTGCAAGCTGTAACTTGAGTAAAAATTGAGATATCATGGTGAAACTTGGTACACGTATTTCTTGGCTCCATAAGAAGATTAAGTTCGAAGATGGGCAAAATCGTCCCACTGCCACGCCCACAAAATGGCGAAAACCGAAAACCTATAAAGTGTCATAACTAAGCCATAAATAAAGATATTAAAGTGAAATTTAGCATATTTGGACGCAATTTCTTTGGAAAAGTGGGCGTGGCCCCGCCCTCTACTAAGTTTTTTGTACATATCTCGAAAAATACTATAGCTATGTCAACCAAACTCTACAGAGTCGTTTTCTTCAGGCATTTCCATATACGGTTCAAAAATGGAACAAATCCGATAACAACCACGCCCACCTCCCATACAAAGGTTATGTTGAAAATCGACTAACAAAAAACGTCAGAATGACAGAAGGAAGCTGCACCCAGGCTTTTTTTAGAAATTGAAAATGGGCGTGGCGTCGCCCACTTATGGACCAAAAACCATATCTCAGGAACTACTTAACCGATTTGAATGAAATTTGGTATATAATATTTTCTTAATACCCTGATGACATGTACGAAATATGGGTGAAATCGGTTCACAATCACGCCTTCTTCCAATATAACGCTATTTTGAATTCCATCTGATGCCTTCTCTGTATAATATATGTATACATTAGGAAATGAAAATACAATTCAATACTCAAAGTACACAAATTGATCTAATCTAATTAATTTTACAGCAAAATAAAAAAATATGTAAATTATTATCACTTACAATGTGATCGAGCGTGAGCCGAGTTAAAGAGTAATGCTAATTTTACAGTTTTGTTTGTCATTTCATCGTTGAGAGACTTACGCCTGAACAACTTTTACTAATCGTTCAACTTTTTACGAAAACTCGATTTCTGTACTATTCGTAACACCATCAACCATCTTACGACATAGCATTAATTATTGAATAACATTCGACCGAATAGATCACGTTCAACACGCAGAGAAGAAAATATAGCAGCCGTAGCTGAAATTGTATACGAAGACCTTGCAGAGTCGATTCGGGGCCGTTCGCAGTTACGCATTTTACGTCGAGATCTCAAATTGAAAGCGCACAAAATACGGCTTGTGCAGGACCTTCCAAAGCGACATCGCTTGGCCCTATGGGCTTCTTCCAAGAACATCAGACGTTTTCGAGACAATTTTTGTTCAGCGATAAGACCAATTTCCGGCTCAATGTGTATGTAAACAAGCAAAATTGCCGTATTTCGGACAAAGGGTAACCTGAAGAGATTGAAAAGCTGCAATTTAATCCGAAAAAACAACGGTGTAGTGTGGTTTGTGAGCCGGTAAAATCATCGGTCCATATTTCTTCAAAAATTACGCAGGTGAGAACGTAACCGTCAATGGCGCTCGTTATCGTGCCATGATAAACGACTATCTAATACCTCGCAATGGATCACCCTTTCGAAGAAATTAGCAGTTTCTAGCGAATCTGTTGTGTGAAGATTCATAGATGACAACGTAGACTAAAAGTATTGTACCCAATACACTCCCTTGCTGATTCAGTTAATCTCAAACTTTGAAAATTAATCTTCAAAATGTTTAAAGCCCAATTTGCAAACAACTTGGGGATGCTTGGTTTATATTTCTTTAGGAAGACAATAAACGCGTGTTGATTTCGATTTCATGTATTCCCCAAACTATTGTAAGCAAAAAACGCACAAGCAGCACAAATATATTTTGCATTTATTTCAAGCATATTTTTCATCTTTAGTTTCAATATTTGTATACACAATTTGCATTCAACAGCAGCCGCCACACTGCCCGCTTTGGCAATATGACCCTGAACAGGGTATATTAAGTTTGTCACGATGTTTGTAACACCCAGAAAGAAGCGTCGGAGACCCTATAAAGTATATATATAAATGATCAGTATGTTGAGCTGAGTCGATTTAGCCATGTCCGTCTGTCTGTCTGTCCGTCTGTCCGTCTGTCTGTATATATACGAACTAGTCCCTCAGTTTTTAAGATATCGTTTTCAAATTTTTCTGCTGCTCAATTGTCGGAACTGCCGATATCGGACCACTATAACATATAGCTGCCATAAAAACTGAACGATCGGAATCAAGTTCTTGTAAGGAAAACTTTCACATTTGATAAGTATCTTCACCAAATTTGGCATAGATTATTTTCTAAGGCAACAATGTATTCTCCGAAGAAATTGTTCAGATCGGATTACTATAGCATATAGCTTCCATACAAACTGAACATATAGTTACTAAAAGAAATGCACCTGTGAAGGGTATTTTAGCTTCGGTGCAGCTGAAGTTAACAGTTTTTTTAGTTTTATTCTGGGTTTGGTGGTTTAGGACGGATAAAGGTTGTTTTAAAAATTATTGTGGAAAGCTGTTTTTATAATAGTCTAAAATATTCACAAACACGCAAAACTGAAATCGGGAAAAGATAGATATGAAATAACATCTACTAAACAAATATCCAAGTATCTGTAGAAAATATCACCACTATTTTTTCTGAAATAGTTTTTCTATTGAGCTTAATGACACATACATATGTCATGCAATTTAGTTATAACCAATGCAAATCACTTTATTCGTAACCTCCCAGAGTCAATTGTCTTTCACTGCTAATGTTAACATAAAAATAATACGATAGCTTCAATAGCAGTGAGGCTGTAATACTCTAAAATAATACCATGATTTATTAAACAAAACTTTCTTTTTAACGCTACTCAAATAAGAGAGGTATAAGTGCAAAATAGGTACATATGTCAGAAACTGAGAAACTAGTGCGCATATATGTCTACAGACAGACATAGCTAAATCGACTTCGGTCATCAGTCTGATCATGAATCTAATATTTCTTTTGCGTTGTATAGAAATAGTGGAATACTATTGTTTTCAAGATAAGATTAGACACCATAACCATAATAATAATAGCAAAATAAATTATCACACTAATTTCCATATATATGAAGAAGTAGAGAAAGGCTAAGGGAAACCGAACCTTTCATATTCATGCAACAGGCAGGAATCAAAGCAGTGGAAATACCTTAAGGTGTAAGGTGATTGCGAACTTCTACGGGTAGGTGCCCAGCGACTATTTTTCTTTTTCTACCAGATATCCTTGGTGCTTGGCTAGGCCAAGTGGTGTTTACATACATTTGTATGGAAATACGTGTTGTATTTACGCTCATATATGTACAATATATGTAGATACATTTTTGAAATTTCTTACCTCTCGATTTGGTTGAAATCAAATTGACTGCCTTGTTTACGCTTGGCGTGGCAATAGCGTTCACAAAAAATGTAACATTTTGAGAAAAATTACATTTTTTTTAACCTTTTAAAACGCTTTAGCTTTAGCCGCTAAGCTAGGTGGGTCAAATAAATTGCACCGGTTAGGTAATTTAAAGAGCTTTCAGGAAATGTATAATTCGTCCCCAAGACCCCACCGGGGGCGTGGTAATAGGCGAAAATGGGTTTTCACCATGTCCCCTCTTTTGTTTACTACAGTTGAGGAGTATGGGGCCGGAGGGGATCAAAACCATTTTTTGAGTTAGTTTACCCCTGGGGCTTTCAGGAAAGCCCTCAGCCTCCCCTCTATCTCTACCAGGGGCGTGGCAATAGCTTTCACAAAAAATGTAACATTTTGAGAAAAATTACATTTTTCTTAACCTTTAAAACGCTCTAGCGGCTAAAGTATTTGACCTAGATAAACATACAAACCAATTTGGACATGTAACGAACATGAAAACAGATAAGTCAACCGTGCGAAGTTATAGAAACATACCATAGGTCATATATTTTCATACAAAATATATGGGGTCTAGCCAAGCACCATTGGTGCACTAAGGTGTAATGTTATAATATCCTTTTTTCGTCCTTTTCGATACGATATCATTGAATATTTTTTCTAAATTCTATAGACAATAAAATTCCAGGAAGCTACCTGGAAGCGCAAGTCGTTTGCTAGACTCTAAATATATTCAAATAACATTTAAAACAAAATATGCCTGGCCAGACCTGAGGGTCTCGATGAGGGATATACCACTGCGATGAACAGATGCCTTCTTCTTTCCCTCTTCAATCATGTTTTCAGCCAAAACTACTACAAAATCAATTAGTTGGTTTTATCTTCGTCCCAGTGGAGAACTGATTACCCAGGAATTTCCAACAGACATCATGAGTAGTCTATAAAAAACTTTTTTCCACCATTGGGTAGACTTCCGGTCCAATTCGTATTGGCATGCGATTTGGTCAGCTCGATCAACTTTCATATATGTCTGTAAAATTTTATCATTTCTGGACAGTCTACATTAGCTTTTTGGCCGTTTTTTAGCTTTTTTTCTACAGTCGACATTTCAGATGAATGACAATTACTTACAACGATTACTTCCTATATAATATATCGTAAGGATTATAAGTCCTTTTAAAAAGTTGACCTATATCTGGAATTCAAAGGCTGCTCAAAGTTTTTTCTAGAACAAAGTTCACATTGGCTGTATACCAAATAGTTCAGGTATTCTGAAAACTGCATGCAGAGTTTACCTCTTGTAAGTTATCTCCTACATTCTCGTCTTGATGATCAATATACTCAGCATCACTGCTTTCAGTAGTAGACTCCTCACGTTCTGTAGGCTTATATTCATCACTACTAACGTCCGAAAAGTCTTCACATTCATCAGAAGACTCCAAGATATTAGCAATTGCATTGCGATCTATTGGTTTTGACATTGTTAGTCTGTACAAAAGTTATAAAATTATTAATTGATATAAAATGTTGCCAATAAATGTGTGCATCTGATCATGACTGGGACATTTTTAGCCTAACAAGAATGCTGATGGGACACATATATCCCACAAACTTATATATACTATACATACCAATAATTATAAAAATACAATAAAATATTAGTACTCACCAACTCACAATATGTCAAGAACACTAGCACAACTATTTATTAAGGTTTCAGCCGATTTAGAAACAGTAGACATACAATTATCACAAAATTCACTGCGAATTATGAAATACGTGTCCAACCATTCGCTCTATTTTGGCAAATGAACACGTGTTAACTATTTAAAATACCACAAATGCAAACAAATAGCGTTAAGAATAGTATAAGGTACGAAATGGGTCTAATTTAAACCATTTTAACCACTTATTTTCTACGCTAGGTATCTTTGAAAATACTCCGGGACACATACGTCCCGTTCGGATCGAAAGGGTTGAACATCTTTGTTTGAGTTTGGACAATTTTTGGTCGTAAGGTGCCATACTCGTATACCAAAGGCATTATTCGTGGAAAGTTGTATTCCGTTATTTTAATTGCTCATTTATTTATGTACTGGAAAGTGAAAGAATCAAGTGGAATTTAAAATTGTGCTATATGGGAAGTAGGCGTTTTTGTTGTCCGAATTCGTCTATTTTCGCACTGGGACATAAGATTGTGAGAGGAATGTCACGAACTAAATTTGCGGATTTGTGACTTCACCAAAAAGTGACGCCTAGTTTTAGGTGATACGTACTACCGTTAGGTGAACAAAACTATAAAACTCTGTAGCAACTTTTTAGCTGGTGAGTTGGCATATCCTTCGTACCCACAGCTACTGTTAACTGTGCAATCAGTCCTTTTTAGTTTTTTAAAGCATATTAACTAGATATATGGCTTGATGACTCTGCACTGCTTACCTGCTTGTCTAACTGAGATGGATAATCAACTTACTATATGACTGTCAACTTAAGCAAATTTGTAACGGCATTGGCGTTTTCCCTTCACTTTAGCGTTGTTTGCATTTCAGTTGCAAATTTTCTGCTCACCTTCGTAGTTACTACCCGCACTGATGTATGGCATTGGCTCTTGGTTGATGACTCGTACATGGTCATAATTGAATTTCTGAAGCGAAATCAATAGTGTTGTGAAAATCAAAAAGATTCCAAGCTAAACTAAAATTTTGTAATAATACGATTTCTTAATAGACTGGTATCAACTGGAACTTTAAGGGGTTTGTTACCTTGCAACCAACACAAGTATCCTGCTGCCAATTATTATCAGAGAAGGAATATATACTATACCTACAATTATAAGTTATATTTTCTATTCATAATACTAAACCTTGACTGGAAATTCAACTTTTAGAAAGGTTAGTGTAATAAGAACGTAGTTCTTTAAAGTAAATTTATTTTCAATTCCATTGTTGTTTAAGGGACTTGTATTGTTTTGTGAAAACTCTAATAACAATAAAGTGGTATTTCAGTCCGATTTTGTGAAGCTTAACTTTTCTTTTGGTTAAGTTTTGAATGTTTTAAGAAAATGGATTTCGGACCCTACTCAAAGGAAGTCTTTTTTTTAGAAAGCATCTTTTTTGATATTCTTTATGACCATAATAAGTTTTGAATGGCAATATAAAATTTAAATTGCGACAATTATTGGTCCTAGATTATGTCATTATTTAGATGAATCTTATCTGTACTTAACGTATTATTTAAATATAATATCTGCAATGAATTTTCATAAATTCTACGTTTTATATATGTAGAAGATTTGCTTTTGGATGTCTCCACATCACTTTACTGTACACTTTTACACTTCACACTTCACAGTTTTTCACTTTATACTTCACTTTTTATTTTACGAGCACAGCGAGTTCTGTTCCAATCAAGATCACTTCTTGAACTGACTCTGCGAGGACATTGCGCCTAATTATATACGCACCCCTTTATTGCTCTACAAGTACCTAACGGTTCCTGAATTTCTTCACTCTGTTCGCAGAATATGATCAGACCTCACTCAGTACCAGTTTCTCTAGTCCTGTTACTATGCTTATTTGCGCATTTACATTCTGTAGTATCGTATTACATGCGCCAATGCGTCGCCTACTTCAAATAACGTTGTGTCATACAGTTACCTACAAAATAATACCACTACAACATACGCATTTACAGTGACATACAAAATACAAGCATAAGCGCTCCGACACGGCCTTCCTGACAAATCACACGTCCTCGTGTGTTTACTTTAAACCATTATATTCTAACACGTCAGTTATTATTATTATTTTTTTTTTTTCTTTTTATTTGTTTACAAACATTTTGTTAACATTTCTTCACATAAAATTTGAAGCTTTAAAACAAAATCAAGCAATAGACAAAAATAAACAAATTGGTTTCTGGACAACATTTCATAAATTCTTTTTTCAATACATTTTCTCCTTAACCATACATAACAATTCATATTAAAGCAATTATCTTTATCAACTGGTGTATTTCCTTTTGCACCCATTTACAGACCCACGCCACAACAAGTCCATCTGTTATGGTGCGGTCATTATATCCCTTCTTGGGATTTCAAGACACCTACCGTGCCATCTATATACTCATTCCCCTCTTGGGAATCCAAGGCACCTTCTGTGCCATTCTTATCTTCAATCTCCACTTGGGAATCAGACGAATCTTCTCTAAAGTCGTCTAAATCTTCATAAACTTCTGTATATACATATTTGTTTATTTGGCATTGCTCTCAAAAATGCATGCGCATACTTATATGTTCTCTTACTTATTAATGATTTTAAAACATACCTATCTCCATCTAATAATTCGATTATTTCAAACGGACCTTTAAATTTTGGATCAAGTTTTGTTTGGTGACGCTCTTCGTTTTTTATCAACACATGGTCTCCTATGTTATATTTTATTATTTTTGCCTTATTCTTATCAAACCTAAGTTTATCATAACGATCATTATCTTCCATATTTTCTTTTGCTTGTTTTCTTAAAGATTCCCTATCAATTTTATTATCTTCTTCTTCTGCTATTGGTAATAGGCAAAAAAGTCTAGCTTCTCTACCGATTAACATTTCTAATGGACTGACCTTGGTGACTCGACTGGCCGTACAATTCATTGCCAACTGTCCTTCAGTTAAGGCATCTTGCCACGACCTCTGACTGGTTTCAACGGCGGTCAACATACTCTTAAGGGGCTATACCAGTGTGACGCATGAAAAATTAGGCGATTTTCGTGAATTTTTTTAAAAGAAAGTACTAGATTGAATGTTTCGACGTTCTATGGACGTAATAAAGTATATTTTTAGCTATATTAAAAAAAAACAATTTTACAAAAATATTGAAAAATAATGGAGTAATGTGCTGCCTGCGGAAGTGCCAAAAAAAAAAGTGCCTCAACTGCTGGCATGATTCCGGTCGATTGAGTAGCTGAAACAAAAAAATTCAAAATGTTTATTAAACTTAAATATATTTTCTATACAATGGACTACGATCTTTGAAAAATATCAAAAATTAAGAAAATGGCGCCATTTTGAAAAAAAAATCGTTTTTTTTTACGAAAAAAATTGTCGTTTTTTTAATGCCAAATTGACAATTTTCAGCCAATCAAAAAGATCGTAGTCTATTGTATAGCAAATGTATTCAACTATATCCAGTTTTAATTTGAAGTCGATCGGTTAATTTCTCGTTGAGTTATAATGTCAGCAAATTTGAAAAATGTCGTTTCGAGAAAAACGCGTTTAAAGTTTCACTTATATATGTTTGCACCTCTGAGCGGTCGCTATTTAGAACGCTGCCATTCAAAAACTATTTAAAATACGACATCGCCGATTTCACAGGATATTTTTGAATATATAAGCTATCGAAAAAAGCAAAAAAAAAATTTTTTTTTGAAAGTGTCACACTGGTATAGCCCCTTAAGCGTGCTCATGATACGTTCTACCTGACCGTTTGCTCTACTTGCCCCTGTAGCAATTAAGTATAGCTAAATTTTTTGAGAAGAACCAAATTCACGGAATCCTGCACTAGCAAAATTACGGCCTTGATCCGCTATAATCTAGTAGGATTTAACAGCTTTAATAGAACTTTCGGTATCAATGTTTGATTTGTGATGAAAATAAACAAATTTTGCGTCCACCAAAACAATTACGTACTCCTTTAAGTTATTTTTTCCACTCATCTTTCCCGTTATATCTATACGCACTGTGTGCCACGGAATGTCCACCTTTGGTATCGGATGTAATTCTGCCTGCCTTTTCCCCACTGGTGGTCTAGCTAATTTACAAGTTATACAATTTTCGACAAACCTACGAACATACTTTGACATATTTTCAAACCAATAAAACCCATAGACTTTGTCCAACGTTTTCTCCCAACCTAAATGCATAATAGCTTCATGGACGTGATTAATTACTGCCCATCTAAATGCCCTAGGGATTACAGGCAAACATTTGGTTTTACCATTTTTTGAATTTTTCTATATACAACTCCTTTTCTGAATTCATAGGTTTTATCTAAATTTTCTGGTAACTCATTATTTTTTAGCTTAGCTAACAACTTGGCTAGCTCGGAATCACGTTGTTGTTCAGAAATTAGCCAATTATCAGTTACCTCAGTCAATTCGACTCGCTTTTCAACTACTTTTTCCACACTTTTAAATTCTTTAATCAAAGGATTCTTGATAAAAATATACGTGTGCCATACGTTCTAGTTTTGTATATTGGATATCAAAAACAAATGACTGAAGAAAAGCCCACCACCGATGCACCCTCGGTGATAGGTCGGATTTTATACGGCTAGCTCTTAGTGAATTGCAATCAGTAAATACTACAAATTTACGACCCTGTAAATAATGACGAAAATGCTTAATAGCATTGACGACTACCAAAGTCTCAAGTTCGTACGAGTGATATTTCGATTCAGCAGGTAACGTGCATTTACTAAAATATTCGACAACATGGGGCTTTTTGTCTATTCTATGTAACAATATAAGTTCTATCGAATGTTGAGGGTCGAATATGGTTAGCACCGGCTCCTGAGATAATACAGATATTATTTTCGAGCGAATTCTTTCATGCTCCAACAGCCAAATAAAATCAGAGTTTTTCTTTGAGGTAAGCGAATACAATGGCTTTAAAGTCTCTGAAAATTTTGGCACAAACTGCCGAAAATAAGAAGCTAACCCTATAAATTGTCTCAGTTGCGTTACAGATTTTGGAGGCGGCAAATGTGTCAACGCTTGAATTTTGCGTGGATTAGGACGAATTTGTCCATTGCTTACTTCAAATGCTAAAGGAAGGAACATTTTGTTACATTGAACGAAAACCCAGCCCTGCTCAAGGTTTCTAACACAATCTGCAAACGGTCTAAAGCTTCATCCTTAGTTTCGGCCACAATTAAAACATCGTATGCTAGATATTTATCCATTACAACGTGCAATAAAATCTCAATGATTATATTGGAAAGAATTTGTAAAGAACTACATAAGGAGTCGTTACCTATTCCATTTAGTTTTACAATATTGTTAAATAGTTTTCCTTTAAATTTGTCGGCAAAACTTTCCTTCACCAAGGAACACTCAGCTCCGGAGTCAAATTATAATGGAACGGACTCACCTGATAAATTAATTATACCCTTTGGCGGAGCTACAGTACAAATGTCCACACTCTTTTCATAATTCTGCTCATTCCCACTGGTTCGGATTTTAGGACACGAAGTAGCGAAATATCCCATTTCGCTGCACTTGAAGCATCGACTGGATCGGTCTTTCACACCATTGCTGCTCCCCTTGGGAGTGTATCCTTTTGCGTTCTTTCCCCTTTGCTGGCATTCTGCAATTTTATGGCCAATCTTTCCGCATTGGTGACATTTAATTTGGAATTTGGACTTCTTCCGCTCTGGGCCAGTTGCATCGTCCTCCATACTACGCTTCTTAAAAGCGTGAGCCTGCAGTTGTTGTTGTAACTCGTTGCGGCTTGTTATGTTGGTGGTATATACCCATCGCAACAAACTGTTATCGATTTGCGCCATATGTGCAAACGCTACCGGCACTGCGATTTCCTCCAAGTCCTTATTTTTCCACTTGGACATGGGTGATGTAACAATTCGGCTACCATATTCTGCACAGTGGCGGATTAAGTATTTTGCCGCCCTAGGCCCTGTCTGATTAGCCGCCCTTTTTAGAGGATGAAAATTTATTTCTTTGAGTCCATTCATATTATTAAGATACAATATTTATTTCATAAAAGTATAATTGTTAATTGTGTGTTGTTACAACACAAATAAATATTAATTTATGTTGTCAGTCAGTAGTCAGTACAGTCAGTTTTCTTAATAATAATACATATAACTTAATTTTTAAATATCTTCTTTCTGGCTTTCGTCTGAGCAAAATAATCAATTATGTTTTTGTAATCAATTTCTTGAACTAGTTGGACTTCAATTGACAGTAGTGCTAAAGCTTTGAGTCTCTCTTGGCCCATACTTGCGCGTAAATACGTTTTGACTCTTTTCAAGGTGGAAAAAGATCTTTCTACTGAACAGTTCGTAGCCGGAATACTCAAAAAAATACGTAGAGCAATGTCTACATTTGGATAAACATCTTGAAGATTTTGAGAATGCAAAAAATTGTATATTCCTTGCGCGGAACGAATATCTTTTGTGTTTATTAGAGAATCTTTGAGTTGACAGTGCAAATGAATACATTCATTCGCGAAAGTATCTTCCAAATCATCAGAATACTTAGTAACTAATTCATCTGCGCGAAATTTTAATTCATTGGTATCTATTTCATATAAATTGTCAAAAAAATTAAATTTTTCGTAAAGATTATGATAAGCACTTTTACGTCCTGTCAATTGTATACTTAAAGTATCTAAAATTAGATATCGGGTGATTTTTTTGAGGTTAGGATTTTCATGCATTAGTATTTGACAGATCACGTGGGATTTCAGACATGGTGTCAAAGAGAAAGATGCTCAGTATGCTTTGACATTTCATCATGAATAGACTTACTAACGAGCAACGCTTGCAAATCATTGAATTTTATTACCAAAATCAGTGTTCGGTTCGAAATGTGTTTCGCGCTTTACGTCCGATTTATGGTCTACATAATCGACCAAGTGAGCAAACAATTAATGCGATTGTGACCAAGTTTCGCACTCAGTTTACTTTATTGGACATTAAACCAACCACACGAATGCGTACAGTGCGTACAGAAGAGAATATTGCGTCTGTTTCTGAGAGTGTGGCTGAAGACCGTGAAATGTCGATTCGTCGCCGTTCGCAGCAATTGGGTTTGTGTTATTCGACCACATGGAAGATTTTACGCAAAGATCTTGGTGTAAAACCGTATAAAATACAGCTCGTGCAAGAACTGAAGCCGAACGATCTGCCACAACGTCGAATTTTCAGTGAATGGGCCCTAGAAAAGTTGGCAGAAAATCCGCTTTTTTATCGACAAATTTTGTTCAGCGATGAGGCTCATTTCTGGTTGAATGGCTACGTAAATAAGCAAAATTGCCGCATTTGGGGTGAAGAGCAACCAGAAGCCGTTCAAGAACTGCCCATGCATCCCGAAAAATGCACTGTTTGGTGTGGTTTGTATGCTGGTGGAATCATTGGACCGTATTTTTTCAAAGATGCTGTTGGACGCAACGTTACGGTGAATGGCGATCGCTATCGTTCGATGCTAACAAACTTTTTGTTGCCAAAAATGGAAGAACTGAACTTGGTTGACATGTGATTTCAACAAGATGGCGCTACATGCCACACAGCTCGCGATTCTATGGCCATTTTGAGGGAAAACTTCGGAGAACAATTCATCTCAAGAAATGGACCCGTAAGTTGGCCACCAAGATCATGCGATTTAACGCCTTTAGACTATTTTTTGTGGGGCTACGTCAAGTCTAAAGTCTACAGAAATAAGCCAGCAACTATTCCAGCTTTGGAAGACAACATTTCCGAAGAAATTCGGGCTATTCCGGCCGAAATGCTCGAAAAAGTTGCCCAAAATTGGACTTTCCGAATGGACCACCTAAGACGCAGCCGCGGTCAACATTTAAATGAAATTATCTTCAAAAAGTAAATGTCATGAACCAATCTAACGTTTCAAATAAAGAACCGATGAGATTTTGCAAATTTTATGCGTTTTTTTTTAAAAAAAGTTATCAAGCTCTTAAAAAATCACCCGATATAATATAAAATTCGTCCGTTTCCTACAATACTATATTGTAGGAAACGCGTTAGAGATCTCGCTTGCCTGGTGTCGAACGCCTCGGTGAGGTCCTTCCCGATTTCAGAATCACTAACCGTACGACATGTGCGAAGTATAAAACGTTGAGTTTGTTTATTTGCATAAGTGCATATTTATGAGTTTCGGAGGTGATTTCTACATAGCAGTTAGGGAAACAATTGCTAACCTAAGCTAAATGAGTGAATACCGCAAGAAAATAATATACATAAATGGTATATATTGAGTACGAGAATTACGGAGTAACTTACTAGTCTAATAAATGGTCGCATTTTCAGACTTCACAAATATTTGTTTTCTGAATTCAATTTAGCATCAAAGGCTTTAAAATAAAGCGTACAGTGTACATATATTCCTGATAAGTCAAATGGCATACCCATAAGTTTGTTAAGGTTAGGCGTCAGTATTTCGTCTAAACACTCATGCACTTATACTAAGGATTTTGTTTGCAGTAGAGAATAGGTTACTTTTAAGGCATCTGAAAAAGACTATGGACATTTTGTTTTAGAAAGTCAAACTCCAATTCAAGTTCATAATTTTGCTCTAGCAAAATTATTTTATGGTCTTTCCTTAAATATTGTATTTTTCCTAACAACAAGTATTTTTCCTAACAACAAGTAATTCATCAAATATAACGGTTGATCCAATTAGAGATACTTTTTTCAAGTCTTCATGTTACTTTTGTTCAGTATTATTCGGCTTTTCATCATGAAAAGGCAACGTTTACCAATCTGGTTCAATGGGTATGTAAACAAACAAAATTGTCACATTTGGGACGAAAAACAACCTGAAGAATTTCAAGAGCTGCAATTTCATCAAGAAAAAATATCGGTTTGGGGCCGCTGGAACTGTCGGTCCATATTTCTTTAAAAACGATGCCTGTGAGAAAGTAATCGCCAATTTGATACCAGAAATGGGAACTCGGCGTCATTTGCCTTCAACTAGACGCCACCACTTCCTACGTATAGCATCAATGGATTTATGAAAAGAGAATTCAATGAGCATATAATTTCACGTTTTCGGTCGGTCGTTTGGCCAACGAGATCGCGTGATATCACTCCGATAGAGTTCTTTCTGTTGGGATTTGTAAAGTCTAAAGTCTATGCGGACAATTCCGTTTCGATTCAAGCCTTGGAGCGAAACATCAAGCGAGTTATTCGCCAGTTAAGAGTTGAAATGCTCGCGTGATATCACTCCGATAGAGTTCTTTCTGTGGGGATTAGTAAAGTCTAAAGTCTATGCGGACAATTCCGTTTCGATTCAAGCCTTGGAGCGAAACATCAAGCGAGTTATTCGCCAGTTAAGAGTTGAAATGCTCGATTGAGTTATAGGAAATTGGACTTAACGGATGGACCACCTGAGACGTAGCCACGGCCAACATTTGAAGGAGATAATATTCCAAATATTAATGCCAGAGAATGCTCTTTCGATTGTTAGTAAACACTTCCCATAAAATGTGCAGTTTCTGCGTTTAGGGAACCTTAAAATTGACCCTTTACATTTGTGGCATTATGCTTTCCAATACTTGCGTCGTGGTGGCAGCTTAAACATCCGCGTTTATACATAAATATTATAATTTAATTTTTTCACATATTACCACTTTTTTTTGTTTTTTTTTTTATAGTAGGAGGAAGCATCGAAAGCCGGAGTGCGCGACTTTAATCCGCTAAACCTAACCTACTCCAACCTCATACCTCTCCCACGGGACCACTGGACAAAGTATTACTTGATGGGAGAGAAGAAGACGTTTAAGTCTCCTCTATTGCACGGACTGACTGACGCCTAATCTGTTCCAAATGTCTCAATTTTATCATAATTTGATAATTTCTCTGTACACGTCGGACAGTATTGACTAAAGTCATGACGATATTTAATTAGGTAGCTTCTGAAGCAACCATGCCCACTGAGTATTTGGGTAAGGTGGAAATCCAGGAAATCCTATCCACAAATGTATGTCCGAAATCAGTCGGTAGGACCACCGTTCTTTGCATGAAGTTTGCCACCGTCGCTGCCACATTGCAATGCTTTTTATTCTCTCTCCTCTTTTTGCTGTGGTAGACGTCTCTGATAAGTTATATATTCGCGCGAATTCGTCTCCCTGGATGTCAATCGGCGCCATACTGGCTAATACCTCAGCAGCGTCATTTGAAATGGTTCGGAAAGCACTTATCACACGTATTGCTGAAAGCCTATGCACTGTGTTTATTGGTCTAACATATGATTTTGTTTTTAGCGCCTGTATCCATATTGGAGCCGCGTACAGGATCACTGAGCTTATTGCCTTAGCTATTAAACTTCGTCGGCTGGAACGCACACAGCCTTTATTTGCCATCATTATAGATAACGCATTATATATTTTATTTGCTTTACTTGTCGCATTTTCTAAGTGTCCTTGAACTTTAATCTTGAGTCCACTATTACCCCAAGATACTTCAACTGCTGCTGTGAAGTAATCTCGCATTCTCCTATGGTCAGCGATATTTTCTCCTCAATCTTCCTTGAGCTTATGAGCAGGACTTCTGTTTTCTGCTCAGCCAGCTCAAGACTCATGGTAGCAAACCATCGGCGCAGACCATTTATGCTGTCATTGCATTTGATTCGGAGGTTATCCAGATGTTTAGCTACAGCTACCACTATGAGGTCATCCGCATAAGCAATTGTTTTCACATTTTTTGGTTTCGGTATTTTTAACACCCCGTCGAACATCAGGTTCAATAGCAGCGGGCCTAAAACCGAGCCTTGCGGTACTCTACTGGTGATAGTGTAGCTCTGAGTGCCCTCGTCCGTCTCGTATAGCAATCTCCTATTTTGAAAATAAATCATTATAATATTTATCAGATAATGAGGAGCGTGTATATCGTGTAGAGCTTTTATTATATTTGCCCACTTTGCGGAGTTGAACGCATTCTTCACATCCAGGGTTATTAGCGCGCAGTATTTTTTCCTACCACCTTTCCATCTTTTTCCACTTATTGCACATTTTGCAGTATCAACTACTTCTCTTAGTGCGTCAATGGTGGACCTCTTTTTAATAAAGCCGTATTGTCTCTCTGATAATCCCCCGGCTTTTTGGATTGCTAACTCCAAGCGGTTTCTTACAATGCTTTCGTACACTTTCCCAATTGTGTCGAGCATGCAAAGAGGTCGATAAGATGAAGGTTCTTCTGGTGGCTTATTTGGCTTTGGCAGTAGAAGCAGACGCTGCATCTCCCACGGATCGGAGAATACCTTTTCTAATATACACGCATTGTACAAGTTAACAAATAATCTGGGCCTTAGAGTTATGGCTTCTTTAAGGGCTCTATTTGGTATACCATTTATTCCTGGCGCTTTGGAGTTTTTGATTTTTTTCGCAATAGCCAATAGTTCG
The DNA here is from genome assembly GCF_024586455.1 of Bactrocera neohumeralis. NCBI lineage: Eukaryota > Metazoa > Arthropoda > Insecta > Diptera > Tephritidae > Bactrocera > Bactrocera neohumeralis. The sequence continues at coordinate 55,448,127 of NC_065920.1, read as the reverse complement.
TCTTCTGTGACTAATAGGGGTGGCTCCGTAGCTTGGTTTCCTTTAATACAGGAAATGGAGGCATGTGTGGGGAATAACGCTTCGACAACATTTTTCATAAACAATGCGTTCTTTGGCTGCTGAGACTTATTTTTAAATTTCGACATACAGATTTTGTATGCCGTTCCAGGGGTCTATGTTCGCCTCTTCACAGAGCTTTTCGAAACAGGATCTCTTACTACTGATAATGGCTGATTTCAGGAGCTTTTTCTGGCACTTAAATGCTCCTCTGAGGCTGATTCCGTTGTCACCTCCCTGGTTACGCTGTAGGCGGCGTCTTGCTGAGTGGCAAAGCTTCCTCAGCTTGGCAATTTCGTCGTTCCACCAATATACCGGCTTTCGATTGTTATAGTATCTCGTTATCTCGTCTCACATATTACCTCAACTTGCAGCAAATTGCTAGCCTTCCTTGCGTTTTCATAAAACACCCATTTGTTGTGCATGTGTTTTCTTGTTTAGCTTCATGCGGGTCATCTTTCTCATAATCACACATAAATACCTCTTCAACATAGCTATAGAAATAAATTATTTTTATATACAACTAAGGTTCACATAGCCTGCGAAGTGCTTAGCAACCTTGACATGCATATTTTATGGCAGCAGTAAATTTAAAATTGAAGTGTTCGAAAATTAGTTGAATGCAAATTCAACGACACCATCAAAAACTAAATATGAAGAGAACAGTTTCTTCTTTTTTGTTAATTTAATGCGATATTTCACAGCATTTATTATCAAAGGTGGTTCAAAGGCGTAACTTCGCTGCCGACTCTCGCTCAACCTCGAGGCACAGTTTAGCATGAATTTGTAACCGTAACCGCAGGCTTCACAACGTCTGTCAATGTTGAACAAAAACCTGCTTAACACATGAAAAAACTTATGAGTATTTTATTTCTGCATTTGAGTGCGAAGAAATAGCACGGCAATAATTAACACTAATATCCGCATATATACTTGTATATATTTATTATATAGCTTTTTGTTTTATGGGCACTTTCGTCATGAAAAGTTTCCCAAGGGAGTCATTAACACAGATATATCGAAAAATAAAATTAACTAATCTTTATGTATCGCTTATAATATTATGTTTATATACATTTTTATATATTTTATGTTAACATAGCAATTTAGTTGTTTTATTTCGACTTTATTAAGAGTTACTACTTTTAATTCATTTGTTTTTCCTTTCTTACTTTGTTTGTAGAAAATGCTTTTAAAAGTGCAAAGCCGGATCTCACATCATTCGACAAAAGAACTATAATTTTTATCAAATACTTGCTGACCACGCAACCGTTGTCCTGCGTGAAATTATGTGTTTTGAAATGAAAAGAAAGTTGAATTTATGTTGTGTTGAAAATCATTTATTTGCGATTTTTCTATATTTTTTTTAATGTAGCGCACCTTGATAAACACAATTTTTTGGTTTCTTTTCTGGTGCGTAAATGTAGATGAGTTTCGAACTCGTGAACATGCCACGTATAACTGGCCGTGTGAAAAACATAGCATTTCCAGATTTATGACACACTCTTCTAGCGACTATCCTTGTGACCTGTTGATTGTCATCGCAAATGCAATTTTCCCTGGAAACTGAATACGATTGAACTGAAATGGCTGTCCCCTTGTATTCGATAACTGCGTTACAATCAGTCGGGTTCCATTACACAGTTTCGGCGCATGAAGATTGTGAAACATAATAATGAAAGATCCATGTTTGAGACGCAAATGATGCTGCGGCATACTAAGCCTCTCCAAAGAATTAAGAAATTCCACTGGATAATTCACGGCTTCGTCTTCATTGTCAAGACGATCGATCGATTTGTATGAGCCCAACCCTCTCGGAATTTGACTTTGAATCTTCCAGTCTAAATCATTAACATCGGCATTTTTGACAGCTAGAATTGCGCGTACACTCAAGCAATCGCAGTTACGATAATTTGGCCAATGATTGGATAATCATTCGTGATGAGTTCATCTTTCGTTGAAGTGAATTGACAAAAGGCAGGTGAAATTGAAATCAAACCACTGGAAGTATCAACCGAAATTCGCACATTTCATATTATATATTATATATTAGCGAATACAATGTAAAATGTCATCATCAATGTCATTTTTTCGCATCCCATAATTGACACGAATTTGAAGGCTGATTTGTCGAAATGATCTTCGCGAAAACTATGCGAACTTCAGTGGCATGCGAAGTAGCTTTCGCATTGTCCATCGTTTGTTTCCAGTGATTATCATGTTCCAGCAAATGCTACTGCGGGCATGCTTCTCAAAAAGTTGCACACACTGTATCATTCACAATACGCAATTATTTAAATGAAGTTGAACTGCGAGACGCACAACAGTCGGAACCCTTTCATGAATTGCAAAAGTAAATATCCTACAAAGCGCTTTATTACAGTTAACGTATCGACCGTATCGTTCAAGACCAATAACCGCCACGTTGCTTCCTTTGGTGACGTACTAACAAACGTATTTTATCAATTTCACCAAATTTCAATGTTAAACATTGATATGAGTTTTGAATGTGAATTAGACAATAATGGTGAATATAGTACGATCCATGTGTTGTCAACTTCGATATACATACACTCTTCTACATTGAATGCTGAATGTTCTGCCATTGTGGTCTGGTAAGCGACGCCGAAAGAATGGATATCCATCATTTCTAGTTTATTTTTCCGAAGGAAAAGAACGTAGATAGTGTTTATTGTCACACATACAAACCGAATTGGGATTGTAGTGTCCGCAAGGTCCATAAACCATATTGGTTTTCGCCACTTCGTGTAATACTGGATCTTCCTCTGCATCAGGAATTTCCGCAGAAATTATTTCGTCAATTTGATTTGGTGTACCCACCATCCAAAGAAGAATGTGTGCGTGCGGCACACCTCTCTTTTGCCAATCAACAGAGTACCTCTAGCATCTAACAGCATCATATAAACCATACGTTGCTTCAAGATCCATCAAACATCGTAACTGTTGCTTGAAAAGTCGTGCTGTGACATCGTGACGATGGCTTGCAGATTGACCGCGATCCATAATTCCGCACGTATGTCACCGCCTCCTACTTCTTGCTTCGCCTTGCCTTGCCTTGGGCTGCCATACGTTGATGGCAAAAAGAACGCCGACCGATATTAGGGCGACCTCTTCGTGGCTCCGTAACAAATTTTAATCTGCAATTGATCTCTTTGTGTGAAACACACGTAAAGTTTTCATTGAATAATTTTCAATAATTTTTCTTTGAATAGCCGGAATACTCGTAAAAAGGCAAGCGACCGAAATTGAACGATTCAAATAATTTACAAATCGTAAAAAAACAAAACAAACCTTAAAAAAATTGAACGACTTTTTCAATGTATCATTTCTAAATCTTCCTCGATTCACAACGACTAACCTCTGAAAATTTCATCAAGATTGGTTGAGCTGTTCTCGAGCATTAGCGTTACTAACAGCATACATTCGTTTGTATAAGAAAAAGAGAAGGGCTCTTTTTAGGGGGTTTCCGGAAACTATTCGAATTTTTTTCGCTATAAAACCCATCTTTGAACGACAACGAACATTAAAAAAAAAGAATTGCCAAAATTGGTCCAGGCGTTGTTGAGTTATACGCTTAGCAACACACTTTGCGATTCTTTTTTATATATAGTATAATATATATGTATAAGAAGATGAGAAAGGCTTCTTTAAAAATTAAAATTCTTAAACTGTCCTTTTGCAAAAATGAGATGAAGATTCAATCATACTTAAGAGTTTTCTCATCTTAGTTTCAATAGTAATATCATTTTGGTGAATAATGGTGCATATGAGAATCAGTTTGTGCACAAAAGATCAGGAAGACTTCAAATCGCAACAACAAAACTCAATCAGAAGAATAAAAATTCAAACAGTATTTACTCAAATCGATTTGCGGAATCAGAAAGTAAACTTTAGCATTTCATAATATTCGTCTGCGAGATAAATAAATTTTTTTGTAAAAAACTTGATTTTGAAAACATAGTGAAGACATAAGGGCGCATTTAGCTTTTCTTCAAAGCAAAAAACTTTAAAAATTATATAAAATATATCTTCAGGCTTATCTTAGTATGTATATGTATGTTCATATATTAAATATAATAACTGAACATGTCGAACTTTCGACGTCGATTAGTTTTTGCGCGAGGCTTACCACCAGGTGACTACATGGCCTCATCTTTCATTGGAAAGATAAAATAAATTTTTAAAAGCCACTTCGACATTGTTGCGTACGTATATATGTTGCAAACAACTGCATTCACTACCCGCTTACTTCAGCTAATAACAAATTGTTCGTAACCATTACAATAGGTAATGACACGGAAAAACACGATGAAGATCACTTTTTGAGTGAAATAGTGGCTGAAGAAATAACAGTTTGACTCTTTAGTGAGGCATTTCCTGTTTTTTTTTTTTTTTGAAGATATATGTATACACGCCGTCACAATTTTTCTTGTCGTACATTGAAACTGTTATTAAAAGAACCACATTTAATTCAAACTTGTATGAGGTACAAAACAACAAAACACTTCATCTCAAAAAAAGTGAGTTTCTTGCACTTCTCGGCATCAACTTCTTTAGGGGTTACCATCAACGTCCAAGTTTCCGCCATTATTGGAGTACGAGATTCGACTCAATACTAAGATTTTTACATGTAAAAGATAATTCAAAAATCGCGGAAATCAACTAAGATTAACTATTTAACTTGTTATATGTGGAACATGTAGAGTCAATCGAAAAGGACTTCCTTCAATCATGAAGCCAGATAAGCAAATGAAAACAGGTGATGTAAAAAATAGTGGCATAGATAGATTGGGAACTTTTGAAAATGTTCATTAATACTTATGTCATATGAAGGCAAACACATGGAAAAATCACTCTGCAGGAATAAAGACAGTCCATTGCTCAAAGCCTAATGACGCAAAAGGATATTGGTGCCAATAAACGAAGCTTGAGTCAGACGCCAACACAAAACGTCGTGGTAAGGGTGCGTCGGTTGCAACTGATGTCCGATTAGGTAACTTGAGAGTACATTGGACAATATTTGTTGAAGGCCATGGAAGATATGAGATATGTAGCATGAAAAAGATTGTGTCACCGAATATAATGGCATTTATAAATGAAATATTTTAAGCTCCTTAAATCCGTCGGCACTTCTAAGTGCCATATCCTTTTCGTACACTGCGTTATCGTTCAAATTTATAAACTTCTTTTTTTGTTAATAAAATACGTATATGAATGAAAAGATTGAACAATAAATTAGAAATATTCATTTTTTCTGAGCTTGATCAACTATTATTATAGTAAAATATAACCATAATATTTTCTATTAACAGTTCGTATTTTCAAAAAAAACAGCCAGAATTGGTTAAATGAGTTAAGCATCCATCCCCTCTATCCGGTAAAACTGGCGCATTCTAATACGCCAGCTTAATTCACCACAGCTGATGACATTACAACACAACACCAATGTAACACACCACTCTCGTACGCAACCCAACTCACAAAAGGAAGCGACAACGGGAAAGCCCATCAATTCGTCAGCTGCAGTTCGCCCATCAACACATCAACATTCGTCATACACAAATTCGATTCCTAACTGCGCCGCGTATTCACTATAGTGGTTTTTTATACATTCGATCTACACAAGCCACACATGGATACTGCGCTCAACAATATTTATCGACAAGATATTGACTCCTACGCACTACATTTAACAAAATACGTACGATCAAATGATCTCCCCGAGTACGGTTTCGTCTGCTGATCGTATTACTTACATTTTTATTTTATTTTGCATTTTATTGGTAAATTGTTTTAAATTAAATAAATTCAAATTGTATTCAAAAACCAAGAGTAACTTTTTTCTCGCCCTCGTTTAAACAGGAATGATACATTTTCATATGTATCCGCACATGGCTTATATATTTTCTTATGCTCAGCCTCGATGTTATCTTTTCATTAAAGCAGAAACGAAACAGGTCCATTGTATGCTGCTTCAACGCCAAAATATCAACGACATTTTCATTGCGGTTTCCCTTTATTTTTATGGTATTCCTTTTTAATTGCTTTTAATGTGTTTTGGTTATAATGGATTGTATGGCCTCCTTGCTGTTATCAAGCATACAAAAAATAATAAAGACGGTAGGTGAACAATATACATAAGAAAAAATAAGTTGTAAATTGACAAAAATAAGACGCACTAATAAATATAATGAACACAATAATATCAAGATACAAAAATATGAATAACTACGAGTATACAAAGGAATGCAATAAAATTTTAACAAAGTACATTTACAACGTGGAGAGCAAAGAAAAAGCGTTTGAAAGGAAAAATTTTATGCTTATGATTTAATAATTTTTTTAGAGTGCTTTTAGGAATATTTGTGTACGACTTACTGTATGCCAACCTGTTATCAGGACATGCTGTAATGGGGTTTCGTCCATAGCTGAGGTATGCTCAGCCGCTCCAGGGTCAGCCTTGGGACCCTCGAACCCTTAGCAAAAATATTTACTTTTTGTAGTAGATATATCCACACCCCTTATGTGGCCAGCCAGACCAGCTTATATTTATATGGCGAGCCAGGTGGAATCGATTGGATTTGGTGTGCCAGGCGTTGGTTCTTGTTGAAGTCGGCACGGTAATTACGGTAAGGTGGTGTTCCTTCTATCTTCTGGTGAAGAGTAGTCACTCCCAGACACGGCGTTTACTGACTCTGTTCGAGGCAGCGCAGCTGTGGCTGATATATTAACGGTGCACTGGTGTGCGGGCAGCGGTAGTGACGCTGCTCGAGGCAGCGCAGCTGTGATATCGCAAACCAACTGAGACTACGGTCGAGCCATTGCGCGCACTGATATCACACCGAGTTGGTGTCGGTGTAATACCGTTTCAACGCAACGCTTGCCAAAACTAACTACATCGATTGGTGTGTTACCTTTTCAATGCAATGCCTGCGAAGACTAACAAAATACCTAATTATAAGGCAGAGCCATTGCGAGCACTGGTATCACACCGAGGTGTCATACCTTTTCAACGTAGTGCCTGCGAGGCCTAACAAAGTACCCAATTCTACTGTATATAAGGCAGAGTCATTGCGAGCACTGCTATCACACCGAGGCGTGCTACCTTTTCAACGCAATGTCTACCACAACTAGCTACAGTAGAGGCCCGCTAATCCGGACATGGCCTAATCCGGATTCCACTGTAATCCGGACAGGGTTAAAAAATTCAAAATTTCTATTATGTCCCTTGTAATCCGGACCGACATTTTCTATCCGTATTCTCTAATCCGGATCGCATGTTTATTATTCACTACATTCGCTTTTATGCTTTATTGTTTTAAGTTTTTTGTTTTTTTTTTGGAACATATGTATTATTTGTTACAATAAACAAACAGAAATTTATAAATACTTTTTCTTAGTACATAGTTCTGATATGTCTTTGGTAATTCGGATTCCCTTATATTCCGGATAGGGGCCGGTTTTAATTGATCCGGATTAGCGGGCCTCTACTGTACTTCACTTACCACTGCCTATTGCTGCTGGCTGCTGTGCGACCGTCCTCGCTGGCGAGCTGGAAGAAATGATCGCATTCGGTTTTTTTTTTTTTTTTTTTTTTTTGAAGAGATGTGGGGGGGAAATCTTCGAAAGACACCCTGGCGGGTAGTGTCGGATTCGCTTGATGCGCCAACCGACTAAAACCCCCCCACACTGGTTGCCAACCATATGGTTATGAACCTAGAAGATAAATTGCGGGAGAAGGAGGAAGATTCAGTTGCGAGCGGTGGTGGCCCTCAAAAGAATCTGACGCTAATAAGCGAAGCTCGAGGTTTTGGTTAGGTGGGAGCGGAAGGATTTGTCAGGATACATGGTCTTCTAAAAAGGTCGGTTTTCTTGCACCTGAGAGTGGCAAGACAGTTGATGCTGGGGTTAGCGTGGGATGCAACTGACGCCCAGAGATTTGCAGCGTAAGAAATAGCTGCCGATTGAATGGAAGGGAGATTTGTTTCCACTAGGATCTGTTTGTTTCTAACATACCACGGGAAACTAAGGGCTGATCTGAGTAGACGCATGTATGTGGATTGAAGCCTGGACAGTTGTCTGGGTGAGGCAGAGCCCCAAATAGGGATGGCGTAGGAGCAGATGCTTCTAATGATGGCATTAAAAGCTCGCTTTTGGTGCTTTGTGAAACCTTTTTATTGGTGAAAAAGGGTTTTAATGCGCCGAAGGCGCCATTGGCTTTACCTCGAACTGCTGTGATTTGTTTCGTCCAGGTTAGCCGCCTGTCGAAGACAACACTGAGGTATTTCGCGGAAGGGCTCCATTTGATGGGGAACCTATTTACCAAGATTTTTGGTGGAATTCGTTTCCTCCGTGAAAAGAATATTGCCTCTGATTTGGTTGTGTTGATGTCGAATCTCCACAACCAGTACCAGTCGAGGACGGTGGGGATGAATTTATTGAGGGCGGATGTGCTGAAGTTAATTGTACGGGAGGCGTACAAGAAGGCGACATCATCTGCATATTGTGCTGTAAGGATTTTCTCCTCGGTTGGGATGTCGTAACAATAAATGTTGAACAGCACTGGGGAGAGTTTGGACCCCTGAGGAACTCCCGCCGTGATCGGGTGAGCTTCTGAGAGCTCACCATTCACCCTAGCAGTGATTTGCCGGTCAGACAGGAAGGATTTAACTAAGCCAATGAGGTATTGTGGGAAATTTAGTTTTATAAGCTTGTAAATAAGCCCATCATGCCAGACCCGATCGAATGCTTGTTTACAGTCAAGCAGGAGCATAGGGATGTGTCTTCCTTTGTTGAGGTTGTTAGCGACAAATTCGGAGACCCGCAGAAGTTGGTGTGCGGTGCCGTGTTGCTTTCGAAATCCATGTTGGAAGTCGGGAAGAATTTTCTTTTCCGAAACAAATTTCTCCAGTCGGGAAAGAATTATGCTTTCGGCTACTTTGCTGAGGGTGCAGAGTAGGCTGATGGGGCGATGGTTTGCCGGATCGCTTAGAGGTTTTCCCTGTTTGGGAAGAAAGACGACTGTGGCGGCTTTCCAGTCAGGCCAGGTTGTTTAAGGCAACAAGATCGCATTCGGTGTGAAGTGCTTGCTTATATAGCAGCATAGCGCAGCTTTCGTCAGCGTAGTGAGGTAAGTTGTGTGCGTAGCTTTCAATGCGGTGAGGTGAAGTTTAGTACGTGTAGAATAATTCTAGTATGGTGGAAAGCTCTGTGTTGAGGTATGGTTAAGGGTAAATGATGTACAGTATTGAAGTAAATTATTGTAAGGTGGTAAAAGCCACGTTACAGTGCCTTTTGGACTCTTATGTAATAAAAAAGTCCAGTGAGTGGTGTCTTTTTAATCTTTTAACCTATTCTCCAGCACTTGACTCGCAAATATATTTTCCAAAAGGAAGAGTTAAAGTGCATCTGCACTTTTCTGGAAGTACTAATAGAGTTGTCACTTTATGCTAGCAGTGCAGTATCATAAGCATTGGTTACCGGCATTATGAAGTCAGAGTTGGTCACTAGAAGTTCTGCTGTATTTAGAATGTAGAGCACAGGGATGAATACATTGCCTTGGTGCACGCCAGCACGAACAAGTCTCAAATCCGACTCAGCATCGCGGAATCCAACATAGAACTTCCAATTATGCGAGTAAAACCTAAGCAGAAAATAATAGGGCGTTGGTAGTTCGGGTTTTCCATGTTTAAGAATTAAAATAACCTCTGCATATTTCTTTTGCAATGGAAAACACATAGTCTGAACATTCTATTAAAAAGCTTGACAATCATGCCGATTACTTTTTCGTGTAGCACTTTAAGTGCAAACGAATTAATTCTCTCATTCTCCTCCTGCACTTCCACAACATTTATTTCAGCAATCGGAATGAGCAACTTATTCCTCCATTCGACAAGCAACTTCCGAAAAATTCCTGACTGTCTCATTGGTGCATCCATCACTCAACTCGTTAGGAGTAAAAGTGTTTTGAAGGTGTGTGTCAAACACCTCGGCTTTCTCTGCATTGATCCTGCACCAATGGCCTCTGCTTTTAGAATTGGTGAGCATCTAAAAACCTAATATGAAAAACATATTTTTTATGATGACTGGCCTTATAAAACTCTCCACAGAAAGATAATAATATTTGCTTCTAAAAAAGTTGATCTACAAAAGCTGATTAAACCAATAAGGAAGAGCTGATGTAGTGCGGGTATAGCCGAATACTTTATACTCTTGCAATCAAAGCCGACGAAATATAGTACTTTAACACAGGTGCTGGCAAAACTTATATTAATCTAGTTTGGCCGATATATGTGATATAAATACTATATACATTTTTATCTTATTTATATCAGGGCTAAAGGAAGTTTTGATCCAATTCAATTCATTTTTGACACATATCTCCAGACTCACCAATATTTTTGAGAAAAACTCAGCCATTCGTATGGGGATCTCTATAATTAATAATTTAATAGTGTATTGTACGGGAAGAAGTCGTGGCTTATTACTTATTTCGTTAATTTTCACACTGTGACGTAAGAATACCAGGATAATATAACATACCGAATTTGGGTGTAGCCGGTCCAGTAGGTTCCGAGATATGGATTTTCACCTAAATAAAGGCGGTGTCACGCGCATCGTCTATCGTTCACATCGCATCCTATCAGGACTTTTCTTACCATCTCGTCCATTAAAAAGCAAAACTAGTTATATGGGGAGAGGGTGGGGTTATTATCCGATTTAATATATTTTCACACTGTCGATTAGAGTTGGTATATGATATGTGCTCAGCACATTTGGTAATTGTAGTTTCATTGGGTTAAGAAATATATGTATCAAACCTTTCATAGGACGGGGTTAAGACCATTTTTAGGAAATTTTAGCGCACGGGTGTTTCTTGATATTTTAATATCTTGAAACAAAGTACAGTTACAGTTGTAAGCTTAGTTGTGGCATCTTATAAGTTTTCAATTAATGGCATTTTGAAGACATGACGGTGGACCATCTACGAACGCCTGATTTTTTTGTTACCAAGTTACACCTTGCACAGACGGACAGAAAGACACTCAACCGGATTTCAACTCGGTGGTGCAATGCACGAAAATGTGAGAAGGGAACACGCCAGTACTGCTTCAAGTTGCGGTGCAGCAAACATACCTCTCAGTCTCATACGGGCGGAAGCTATTTAATTGCTCAATTCACCTTCAACTCAAGTATGTATCAGTAGACTTCAAGGAAAACCAAAATATACAAGGTGCATACCAAAGTAACCAGGACTTTTGGAATCAAGCGCCCCGGTGGCGCCATCTACGGATGCGTTAGAATCTGCTATCTTTATCGATTGTCCAGTGAGAATTTCATGACATTTCATTGATGGAAAGTGAAGTTATTGCGTTTTAAGTGTCAATATATTTGTGTTATCGGTGCGAAAATGAGCTTCAAACAAAAAAATCAAAAAATTGGTAAAACTTTTACCGAAGCGTTTCAATTGATGAAACAAGTTTATGGCGATGATTGCTTATCCCGTAGCAGAGTGCACGAATGGTTTCAACGTTTTCAAAGTGGTCGTGAGGACATAAATGACGATCAACATGTGGGCCAATCAAAATCCGTGATCACCAGAATTTTCATTGAAACTGTGCTTGAATTCATCAAAAAACAACCGAAATTATCATGAAATTCATGGAAATGGAATTGAACATCTCCCAAACATCGATTTATTGCAATTTGAACAAATATTTGGGCTTACGAAAGGTGTGTGCACGGTTTGTTCCGCACAAATTGACTAACGACCAAAAATTTCTCAGAATCCGACATTCGAACTACAGCTTGTGACCGATTCTTTGACCAAAAATCACATTTTAACCATTAACTACTCTCAGTATTCACCTGATATGGCACCGTGCGGTCTTCTTACTTTTCCTTTGCACCAGCATACTGGCGGCCATACCGGCCAACGCGCATTCGTTCGACATGCTTTTGAACCGTGAAAAAAGCTGTCTTGCAGCAGAAGGAGACTATTTTGAATAAAATAAATTGGTTTTGCCGAAAAAACCATTTGTTCTTTTTTTTTTTTAAAGTCCTGTTTACTTTGGAACGCACCTTGTATAAAACAATAGAAGTTTTATGATGGCGGAAAAATTTAACGAACAAACGTTTTGTATGCTGTAAAAGCGTGACGTGTAAAAGCGCCGATTACGCCTGCCATGCTAACGCCATTAATCACACACCAAATGGCGAGTGGGATACTATAAATATACAAATAACTATATACTATTTTTAATCCAGTTGATACAGGGAGTTTTTTGTTTCACGCAGTTATTTTAAATATACCTAAATTGGTTCACATTTCATAATATATACACCTATAAAATTCGCAAGTACGTTAGCCTGAGAAGGCCGTACAGTGTGCACAAAAGACACTATTGCTGCTGTGGAGCAGAGTATTGAAAAATACCCGAATGAGTCTAACCGCCATGTCATCGCGAGAAACAATAAGAGCTGTGCCATGCTTTTTATAGAAGATTTGGATTAAATGTCTTGGCTTTCGGACTTCTAAAAGCCAATTTGTGCAAGAATTGATGCCTTACGAACATCAAGCTCGTCGCACGCTAGGTGAATGGGCATAAAAAGAGATGGCCACCGATCCCAATTTTCAGAAGAAAATTTTGTTCAGCGATAAAGCTTACTCTTGGTTGAATGGATACGTTAATAAAAAAAATTATCGTATTTGACGTCTCATCATCCTACATCCTCAGAGAGTCAATGTTTGTTTTAATCTAGGGGAAAAGGGTGCCTTTGGTCCATATTTTTTCAAAAAGAAGCTGTTCAATGGGGAACGCTATAGAGCCATCATTAATGACTTTTTTGCCTGAACATCCCCTAGATATGGGCAAACAATCAATTTATTAGAAAAAATATTTGTTGTGCATATTATTTCGCGCCGTGATCATAAATACAGGCCAGCTATATCGAGTTCTTCTTATAAGCATATTAAAATTAACGGCCTTTTTTTAACAGCCGTTATTTTATTGCAGTCGCTTGTTCCCCCTACTTGGTATTTAGGGCTCAGTAGGGTAATCTTTTTTCAATTTTTTTTATTTATTTGTGTAGAAACCCACTTTACCATTGGAAGGTTTCGAAAACAACCCAAAAATAATAATTAGGGGTATGTCATTTTTCAGCGTTTATGTCCATCTTTGTATGCTTTTTCAGTATCTCAAATTTTAAAAACATTTTTCTCAAACACACACTTTTTTAAACTGGTGGACATGATTCCGGTTGAACTACTCAACCGATTTGCTTAATTTTATTTTTTTTTAACGTTCACAAAACGCCCGGTTTTTTATAATTTATTAACAATGTTATGACAAAATTTATATAAATAAACATGGGGAAAAATTAAAAAAAAACATTAATTACTTTTTATTTATCAACATTTTTTCATGATTCTAGTAGGGACGATAACCATTCATGTACTTTTTAAGAATAAATTGGGTTTTTGTGTTTCAGATGATCAAAACAGCCATTTTTCCAACAGATGTCATCAAAAAACTTCGAAAGATTTGTTTATATACTCTACGATATACATATGTACCTCCTGATATGTGAAAAAAGTTCTATTGTAGAATAAAAATTTCTATGAAAAAAATGTCAAAAAAGCAGGCCAGATTACTCTAATGACCACTTAAGCATACAGTAGAGGCCCGCTAATCCGGATCAATTAAAACCGGCCCCTATCCGGAATATAAGGAAATCCGGATTACCAAAGACATATCAGAACTATGTATTATGAAAAAATATTTATAAATTTCTGTTTGTTTATTATAACAAATAATACACATGTTCCAATAAAACAAAAAAACTTCAACCAATAAAGCATAAAAGCGAATATAGTGAATAATAAACATGTGATCCGGATTAGAGAATACGGATAGAGAATGTCGGTCCGGATTACAAGGGACATAATAGAAATTTTGAGTTTTTTAACCCTGTCCGGATTACAGTGGAATCCGGATTAGGCCATGTCCGGATTAGCGGGCCTCTACTGTATATGTATTTGTAATAGTCCATTCAAACTTAAAAGCAAATGTATGCATGTTGATGTGCTCACAAGTGAAGTGTTATTCATGAATAATTTTTGGATTTTCTTTGCCCAAAATGTATAACCGATGTGCTTAGTCTACAAGTAATAGGTTTGATAAAATGCAACATCCGTCATATCTCAACAAACTTTTCTTTAAGCAGAAAGAGGATTCATACTATATTCTATGTATACGGTTGTTACCTGTGATTGCTTGCTTGCTGTAACTAGGAAAGGTTTGCATAAGTACTTAATGGAGCATTTAACTCTAACGAAAGATGAAAACAAAAATACTGAAAACTCGACACCACTAAAATAAAAATGATTAGAAAAAATAAATATGCCATATTGAAAACCTCAAAGCCAATATATGTATACAATAAACATTATTTGATTATTTTTGATTATTAAAATGGAAAACAAATGTTAATGGGTAAAGAAAGGAATTTTAATTTCAATGTAACCTAAATATAAAAATTGAAATATGCTGTTGGTTCACGACTTAACTTTTTCAAGTTGCAATACGTTGGTAAATCTAATCTAGCTACTCTAATATCATAATATCTACAAATAAGCAGATTCACAGGCAGGAAAGAACGTGGGAAAAATTTTAGACCGATGTTTCATGCCTACAGTTGGTGAGTGTGGCTGTTTACTAATTAGATCACAGTCATCAACATTCTACTAAAAATGTTAATTACATGTATTGTCTATCCAACATAATCACGCCGCAGACGTTGGAACGACTACTTACCACTACTTCCGACAACTGCTTTCAATTAAACTGCAACAACATGTAAATATCACATCAACGTTTCACCGCCAACTGCCAGATGACGGTGCCATTCACGTAACTACATTGGCTGGCTGTCGTTGGGTGAACGGATAAAGTAAAATGCATATTTTCTCCATTTATTCTTTCCAATACCTGCAAGCACGAATAAATATGTATATTTGCATGTCATCACAACATTTCAGAATGGTTAACAGCTTGTTGTGTGCCTGCCTACCAGCTGCTGTTGTGGTAAGATTTTACTGCGCATATAAGTATGTGTTGTGGAAGACGTTGGTCAGCAATGTGGGCAACTTGTGCTGAGTGTATACTAATAACCAATTGTTGTTTGTTTCTTATCGGCATCATGTTCAAACCGGGAAGCTTGCCGGAAAAGTTTAGTCAACTGCCCCAAAAAGCATGCTAACGGCAATTATTAGAAACTGATGGACTAAACACAAAGTAAAAACAAAATATGATTCTCTAAATTAGTACACAGCCATTAAATATTGCAGTCCTTTATAATTTTTCTAAGAATTCCTAAGGCATTATTTAAGTTTTAACTCTATTTCATTCTGGATAGTATAACTTCTTTTTTTTTTTTTTTTTTCTCAAATTCTTTATTTACAATCTGTCTGTATTCAAGACAATAAGCAAATGTTCTAAAATATACATAACTTTATACTGTTGGACCCCAGTGGGCGCAAAAGTAATATTTTATTCTATACTTAGCTTAAGCTAATGATTATTTATTTCCTGTACGGGAGGTCTAGAATATGAAATCGTTTCAGTCGAAACGTTTCATCTGTTTCATCCAATAACGCAATAGCTAAAGGGTTGGAATGATTGCTCAGCCTTTCAAGATATCTAGAACTAAATTTCCTAATTTCGTCTTTGACACTTGGTATATTTAGGTCGTTGTTAATTGTGATATTTGAAACAAACCAAGGAGCATCCAGAATCTTCCTGAGGGTTAAGTTCTGATAACGCTGCAATATTTCAATATTTGAGTTGCTGCAAGAGCCCCAAAGCTGGATTCCATACGTCCAGACCGGCTTTAGTATGGCTTTATAAAGTAAAATTTTGTTTTCAAAACTTAATTCAGATTTGGGTCCAATAAGCCAGTACATTTTATTAGTCTTTACTTTAAGCTCTTTTCGTTTTGCCTTAACGTGATTTTTCCACGTTAATCTTCTATCAAGATGGAGGCCTAAGTACTTCACTGTATTGCTGTTAGGAATCTCTTCATTGTTCAAAATAATATTTGGACAGGAGTCTTTTTTCATTGTAAATGTGATATGTATAGATTTATCTGTATTAATGGCCATATTCCATTTTTTAAACCATGCCTCAGTAATTCGTACCTGATCCTGAATCATTTTCGACGCTTCGATCCGAGAACTGCTTGCTGCAAGCATTGCAGTGTCATCCGCATAGGTGGCGACTAAGACATTTTCAAGGACAGGCATATCTGAGGTATATATTGTATACAGGATCGGACCAAGAACGCTTCCCTGTGGAATTCCAGCACTAATAGGATATATTTTCGAATATTCGTCTTTCACTCTTACGTAAAAGTGTCTATCTAGAATGTAGTTTTTCAGAACAAGGAAAAACGGAGCAGGGAGCACTTTTTTTAGTTTATAAATCAACCCAATATGCCAGACTCGATCAAAAGCTTGTTGAATATCTAAAAACACTGCGGAACAGTAATTTTTACTTTCCAGCGTATTACTAATAAAACGAACAATGCGATGGCATTGTTCAGGAGTACCGTGTTTGTGACGAAATCCGAATTGATGCTGCGGAATAATGGAATTTTTCTCTAAAACTGGTAACAGTCGTCGCAAAAGGATTTTCTCAAATAATTTGGAGAAAGTTACCAGTAAGCTTATCGGTCTGTGCGACTTCAGCATGCTTTCAGGTTTGCCTGGTTTGCTGATCATAATGATTTCCGCGCACTTCCATTGAGACGGAAAGTGGTGAAGCCGTAGTATTGCATTGAATAAAAGCGTTAAAAGGTTATGTGCTTTTTTCGTTAGCAATTTAACCACTCTTGCGTTTATTTGATCATAACCAGGGGATTTGGCATTATTGAGCATTTCTATCTGCTTACCCACCTCACATTGTCTTATAGGTCTTACAGGAAGATCCATTTGACAAGGGCTTTCAATAAAATTATTTATTTCTTCAATGACAGAAGGGCAGCTAAACTCAAATGGCTGGAAAGTGCCTTCTAAATGCTCGGCAAAAGCTTCTGCTTTGGCAAAATCGGACCTACACCATGCTCCGTTAATATCTTTTACCGGATGGTTTCTTGTTTTTGGGCGTTTTATGTACTTCGTTGCTTTCCAAATAGAGTGATCGCTGGGTCGTGTACCTAGACTTTTTAAAAAGTTAGCTGTACATTCATTTTTGAAATCTGAGAGTCGTTGCTTTAGCTCTTTTGTTGCCCTGTTTAAATTTCTTTTGTCAGAGGGGTACCTACTTGTCTGCCATATCTTCCTTAACTGTCGCTTGGTCTGAACCAGTTTTCTTATGTCAGCTGAAAGGAAATCACTATACGATCTTTGGTCAAGTTGTCGCGAAGGAGTGGAGATGGCGGCTGCTTCATGGATTGAATTGGTCAAACTTTCCACTGCCTCATCCAAATCTCTACCAGATTTTAAGCAAATATTGAGGTTGATATTTTCGTCCAGGCAGTGTTGAAATTTATGTATACTGGTTGTTTTAGAAATGATACTGCTCTTTTTCATATAAGTGTGCAAAAAAGTGTTATAGTGAAGAATGAGTGGAGAATGGTCCGAGCTTAAATCATTGGAATCTGTTATATGGAGGCAATTTTTAGGAATTCCATTATATACGACAAAATCTAGCAAGTCAGGAGTTTTACAAGGATCAGAAGGCCAATATGTCGGGTTTCCTGTGGACAGTGTTGAAAATTTCTTATTGCTAATACACTTATGCAACTCTTTGCCTTTTGGGTTGGTTAGCCTGGAACCCCACCATGGATGCTTAGCGTTAAAGTCACCACCTACTAAGAATCTTGGTCCCAACGACCCAAAGAAAGCATCAAATTCATGAGCCCTGACGTTATGGCGAGGGGGTAGATATATTGAGGATACAAGCACCTCGGAAGAGTCACATTTTATTTTTATACATGCTGCCTGAATATAATCTTTTGTGATGGGCTCTTCAACAGTATACTTCATATTTGCCTTAACCAAAATAGCAGATCCTGCATGAGCTCTGTCATTTGGATGGTTTGCGCTTATCAAATCATAACCTCTTATCTTGAAAAAAGATTTCGATGTGAAGTGGGTCTCAGAAATTAAAAATATGTCAATGGACATGGTCTTAAGAAATTGTTCTACTTCTAGTACATGATTTGAAAGGCCGTTGGCATTCCATATAGCTAGTTTTAAATTTAAGGACATAATTTTGCTATAATTAATCTCATCATTTGCATCATAGTGTTCATTAATTCGCTTTGTTTGTTAATCATTTGTTCTATCTTAGTTATTAGAGAATTTTCTTTGGCTAAGTTAATGCTAATATTATCACTAACGCTATTTATATTATTGTTGTTATTAATGAACTGAGACCGGGTAACATCTGCATATGACAAATTTGTGTTGTTGTCTTTAACTTGAGTTTCCCGTTCCCTATTATTTTTAACATTATTTCTTTTAATTAATTTTTGGTATACCAGGCATCCTCTGTAATTCGCTGTGTGTATCTGTTCACAATGGACACATTTCGGTGGGGTCTCTTTCTGTTTTGAGCATTCTGCTGTCGGATGACCTAGGGCGCATTTAACACATCTATAGGCCTTTCTGCAGTAATTTTGTGTATGACCATACTCTTGGCATCTGTAGCACTGAACCAAGTCATTTGTCTTTCTTACAGGCTCAATCGTAACAACCGCGTTGCACAAATGTTCAATTCCATATATTTCCTTGTTATTAGTGTCGGGGTCCAAGTCTACCAAAAACATATTCAATGGTCTCTTGTCAATGCTGCTTGTAGAATTCCTAACACTTCTGACGCTATGACCAAGAATTATAAGCTCAGCTTTTATTGATGAAATGTCAGTGGAGTGATGAAGCCCTTTAATGGCAATCCTAAACGAACGTTCTTCCTTCAATTGGTATGTATGATAGTTAACTTTAGTTGCATTCAGTTGTTTAATTAATTTGCGGTAGCTTTCAACGTTCTTTACCATCAGCCGAACTTCATTATTTTTAACAGTTTTGTAATAGAAATCATTCATAGATATTACTTTTTGAATGTTAGCTATCATGTTGTTTACCTCGGTTACATCTGGAAAGAATATTGGCGGCGGTTTTGGTATTTTTTCCTTGGCTGTAGTATTTTCATTAATGTCACAGCTGTTATTGCAGTCCATAACATTATTGTCATTGTTGTTCGTGCTAATGGCATTGTCAAGAAGACTGAATCTATTGTGGCTTGGCAAATCTTTACTTAGTTCTCTAACTCTTTTGCTGGTTTCCGGAGTTGGTGACGCTGATTCTCTAGGTCGCTTGCTGGTCACAGTTTGCCACGATGAGTCCATGCTGCAGCAGCATGTATTTTTATTTTAATTAGATTTGCTAATAATTATTTATAGATTTTATTGATATTTACTTAATTTAATGAATATTTGATGTTGTTTGTAATATTGTATTAGTTGCACTTTGCACTTATTTATGTAAATCAATCATATGATGTACATATATGGTTGTTAGTGTCTTAGCACTGCACTCAGCTGCACTAGCACATAGTTGTTAGCGCGTTAGCACGAATGATACTGTGTTATCAGTATTTTGTCTTACACTCTCGTTTGTTTTTTAACGGTGGTTTGCTTTGCATTGATCGCTAAAATATTCACTTGATTGAATGTTAATCAGCTTCACTTCACACGTCTGTTCTACTCAAGAGTTGGATAGCTACTTTCAAAATTTGAATATGATTTTCATATTTCCCGCAATGTCTCTTAATAAACGCTTTTGCATCAGTGTGGCGTTCAATATTTCTTATTGAGAGTTTTACATTTGCACACCTGCGTGTGATTCATTTTGGCAGCGTTTAAGTCCCGAGTCCGCAGGGGTTTCTGTTAATATCCTCCCGTAGTTTATCCCATTTTTTTCTTTTTGCTGTCGTCGATAACGTGCTTGAGCTCCTTTTTTGCTACTTTGTATTGTTCGGCTTCTTAAGATGCGGCCTGGATCTTGTGTAGGATCTGCGAAGGCTGAAGCATGTGCGTCTGAGTTGGGCGATATTTTCAGTCCACCAGTAAACTGTTACTTTATATTTTCTATGGGAAGCCTATGGCATTGTTTTAAGAGACTCTTGTTATGACCATGACCGATGCAACGAATAAAACTAGAACTACGCGCTTTCAGCGACAACCGCAAGACTTTTTTGACAACCTATTATTAAGCATTGTGTGCACGACTGAACCTGTACGGCCAAAGAAATTATGGCGACGCACATTGGGATTTCCGTGGCTGAAATTCAAAAATGGCATGTTGTTTGATTTGAATGAAAATTTCTAGTTTGTTACCAACTATCTATACATTATTTCCCAAAGTATTAGGATTCTATCTGCATTAGTTTTTTGGCCAGAACTGCCCAAAGTTGGTGAATGTGGAGAACATCAAAATTAGCAAAAAATTTACTCAAAAGTCAAATCATTGATACAATAAAACAACTATTGAAATTCAACTTTATTATTATTTTTCATTTATAATATGTATCAAAGAAAAAATTTGCATCAAAATCCATTAAAAAAAATAATGCATAAAAAATATTGTGGAACAACATAACTTGGACGTCAAAATTTCAATGTTCTTCAAATTCAAAGTGGTGTAACTTTTTAGCGCTGTCTACCGCTGTCGACATACATACACCGAATTAAAGCCTGAAGTCTCAGCTAAACGATAAAAAAAATTCAGCTGCCCCAAATTGCCCCTCTTGAAAAAAACAATGAGATACTCTAAAATGGCAAGTTACCGCCCAAAAGTATGCAATATATATATAACAAGGATTACAGGAACTAAAGGATGTATCATTCCAGAAGAATTGGACGCATATCCACTAACGAAGATGTGATGCATCACTTATTAATGTCTTCGGGTCCGTACATAAACATTTTTCGTACTAAAATAAAATTAAAAAAATTAGAATGTCATGAAGATGTAAAAAAGTTGCTAAAAGAGACTTGATAAAAGAGAATTCCGTTTGTATGGGAGGTGGGCGTAAAAGTGGGCGGATATTATTGAAATTTAACACCAACATATATAATGTCATAAAAATGTTATGTACCAAAAATCAGTGCTGTAGGTCAAAAATTAAGTTTCACCTTATATGGGAGATGGGCGTAAAAAAGGGGGCGTAATTTTGATTTTTTCATTTCTTTCTTGATTGGAATCCAAAACAATGATGTACCAAATGTCATTGTCCTGCGACAACTCCTTATATTTTTAGCCGCAGTATGCACTAGCAGAAACCTATGTGCGACGTGCATTAAACGTACTTGAATATCTGCCATGGTTTCAACGAGACGCAGGTGGGAACAGTTTTAGCCTACCAGCCATTTTGGTAAGATGTCACTTTTATCTACTGAGGTGACAGAATACTGCTCTCATCAGCCTTTTGTCAAACTGATCCGTTTCGGTTTTTCAGTACGCCATAATCAAAATTTTACTTACCCATTTGCCCAGGGTTTTTCGCCGTCGTCTGGTCGCATTTGGTGCTGGTCGCTGTATTGTTCTTATGGTCATGTTTTCTAATCTTTTACACCCATTTATATGTTATTTTCATCACTTTTCAACCAATATTATTTTTATAAAGCGAATACATAAGTACTAAAATACTCAAACAATTTTGCCTTGTATTAAAATTCTGACAAAGAATAGCGCAAGCAAGAAACAAAATACGCAGTTCATGAAAACATAGGCTGCACAAATTCAAAACATAGTGAGACAACTCAATCATCAGAATCAACATTCGCAGAGTATCTATGCATTTCGATTTTTTGCGGCAGTAAGTAAACTTTGCGACGCTGTCATAGGGCTTTTGAACAATACGAAATTCAAATATATAAAGAGAGAATCGTGGAAACCTCTTGGTGTACATTTTTAATATTTTTCAAACAAAGTTCCGTCTAAAGCGAAAAATGTTAGACACCAAAACTTATGCAATCATGTGATCCAAAGAGCTACGATAGTATGCACTTACAAATAAATATAATTCAACTATGGTGAACTTTTTAAGCTGACTCGCTTTTGGGTGTGTTTTACTAATATGGAGTGCATGTTCTCTGCTAAATGCTCTTGTAACTTTCCCCCAGCTTCGAAAAGTTTGTTGTAACTCTGTAAATATAACCGTCTGACATCACTTGTATCCGACACGTTCCGGCAACTTGGAAATAGCTGTGTGCTTGGAGTCGCCTTTAGGTATACAAAAGGTGTAAATAATGAGTTAAAAAAGGTTTCTCGCGTATTTAAGTTTTACAACCAATTTGCATAGCTTGCTTATACTACATACCATACAAGGAGCGTTCCAAAGTAAACAGAACTTAAAAAAAAACAACAGAACAAATGGTTTTTTGGCAAAATCAATTTATTTTATTCAAAATAGACTCTTTCTGCTTCAACACAGCTTTTTTCACGGTCCAAAAGCATGTCGAACGAGTGTTTTAGGGTATGGCCACCAGTATGCCGGTGCAAGCCTTTCAAGGGCCACTACGTCTGCATAACGCTTTCCTCTCATGGGCAAATGCATTTTTCCGAAAAGGAAGAAGTCGCACGGTGCCATATCAGGTAAATACGGGGAGTGGATAATGGTTAAATTGTGATTTTTGATCAAATAATCGTCCTACGAATGTTGGATTCTGAACAATTTTTTGTCGTCAGTCAATTTGTGCGGAACAAACCGTGCACACACCTTTCGTAAGCCCAAATGTTCGCTCAAATTGCGATAAATCGATGTTTTGGAAATGTTCAATTCCATTTTCATGAATTTCAATGATAATTTCGACCGATTTTTGATGAATTCACGCACAGTTTCGATGGAATTTCCGGTGATCACGGATTTAAATTGGCCCACATGTTGGTCGTCATTTATGTCCTCACGACCACTTTGAAAACGTTGAAACCACTCGTGCACTCTGCTACGGGATAGGCAATCATCGCCATAAACTTGTGTCATCAATTGAAACGTTTCGGTAAAAGTTGTACCAATTTTAAAACAAAATTCAATGTTCGCTTTTTGTTCGAAGCTCATTTTCGCACCGATAACACAAATATACTGACACTTAAAACGCAATAACTTCACTTCCAATCTATGAAATGTCATGAAATTTTCACTGAACAATTGCAGAGAACGTTTAATATAGAGAAGGTTCACCGCGTTGCCAAATTTGGGATATTTCATTTTTTGGAGGGGTACTCTTTTCTATTAGTGGATTTCACCACAAAAGGAGGGGTACTCGTTTCTATAAGCGGATTTCACCAATATTTAACCGGAGCGTCGAAAATAGCAGAATTGAGCATTTTCAGTGTTAAATGAGAAAAATGATGCTAATTTCAATGTACGCTTACAGATTCGCACATTTACAATGCGTAAACGGCTATGGATATCATTTATAGATATTCTCCATATATGTACATGCTTATGTATGTAAATATTTGATAACAAAGCTCCTATGTATATGTACATATATATGTATGTATGTGCAATTTGACATATTTAATGATAAATTCCATTAAATCTGTTGGAATTTATAATAAAGTGTAAATTTGTATTATTACTTAAATAAATATATGTACATACATATGTACATATCATTGGGCATTAGTAATTTGATAACGTTTTACCCAACGCACATATTCGCATATGGATGCTTGTACATATACTAAACAGATTTTTAAAAACCATACCCGTAATGATAACATTTTTTTTGATAAAATCCGGTTTTGATAAAATCTTAAAAGTCATATGCATGTAATCATGTGTATGTATATGTAAACAGATTTTAAAAACCGTACGCATAAAGTTCACATATTCACATACATATGTATGTATGTAATTTTGTGTTCATGTAAACAAATTTGAAAGAATCATTCGCATAATGTTTGTAAATTTGTCTACACACAACTTTATGTGTAAATATATACACCCATTGTTTCATACATAAACTCCGTTGTCACGGACAACCAATGGCCGAACTTCACGTTTTGTCAAAAAGTCAATGTGTTGTTGGTAGAAAATCCGAGCTGTACCAAAAAAAATCAAACGATTGTCACCGCTTTCCTTGCCGCTGTACAGCTTCGCCTACAAACCAGCGTAAATATGTATGTTTGTGTGTGAGCTTGCATACATAACGACGCAGCTGCGTAAAAATATTTCAGACTTACAAAATATTTTTCACATTCCTTGACAAATACAGACAATACTGGTTATGTGCCACATTCAAAGATACAGAATTTTGTGGTTTGTTAAAAATAAAAATATAATATGGTACATAAGCGACCGCGGATACTTAAACGAGTCGTACTTAAAACAATAATTTCTATATGTTTCAAAAAACAAACTGTGAGATGCAGCAAGATATAATATAGGCTGTTAAGAGTGATGAGGGAGGGGTTTGATTTTCATTAAGCGGAGTACTACTTAACCGGGATTGACTGTACACAAAAATCAGAAGAATATTGAATATTTTCTTTGAAAAATTTATAGACTTGAAATTCGACAAATAAACTATGTTGTCTATTTTATTTAAATATATTTTCATACTTATTTTTACGGGGTTGTCACTTTTGCCTTCTCATACATTTCAGAAATATATTCAATTTATGAATTTTAGCTTTTGAAATCGTCGCGAAAAGACGCTTGTAGGCAAGGCATGCTCGGGGAGATGTAATGGCGTCTGCTTTTATGAATGAATCGAATATGCTTTTTGAAAGTACGTTTGCGTTCATGAATGAAAATTTTGTTGTTGGGTAATTTACTATAAATTTTGACGTCGGCAATTTGGATGCCATATTGGTTTCTGATGCTTTTTCAAACGATTGTTGGTTTTGTAAAACAATATTTGTAATTTTTGCGGGTGACATATCCACATGTGAACGCATGTGAGTATATATGTTGTGTATGCATTGTTTGTGTGGGAATGCCATACGCACATATTTACATGTGTCCTCATATTGTAAGTATGTATACCGAATATGTATGATGATTTTTGAGACTATTGTTTTTTTTCCAGAAGAATGTTTGTATTTTTTGATTTACATGCGTACGCATATATTATTTGTGTGAGAATGCCATACGCACATACATACATATGTTTGTACGTTAATATTGAGAAGCGCGCGCTTTTTATATTTCTGATAAATGATAATATCTTGATTTGAAATTGATTTGTACTTGCATGCATACATACATACATATGTATCTGCAGGATAGATGCGTATGAAAGTTTTAAATGATAAGAGGTGTGATTTACATACTACATACATACATATTATTATTGTAATATATGTATTGTGTTTTTAGGATATTACGATAATATATCATATACTTATATAGCATATGCATATGTATGCATAAGTAAATGTAAGTATATGAAATTATATTATATTATCAAAGATAAGAAATATTTAAAAAGTAGCTTTTATTTGGACATTAACTACAAACATTACCATGAAAATAGCATAATTAAATAATAATGTTATCAATTTTGCATGAATTCACAAAAATTCGCAAAATGATATTCATATCAATTGATATGATTGCATGTAAACGTATAAAAATATAAGCAAAAGAGCAACATACGTCTGTAATAGCAATGTATATTTCTGAGCATAATTTTCATTGAATTCTCAGCTCTGTTCACTCATTTCTGTTAAAATTTCTCCTGCCGAGCCAAAAGTGGTGAAATCCACTAATAGGATTTTGTTAGCTCTTGACAGTTCACACGCTTGTCCGTAGTTGAACCTTCTCTATATTATACGTTCTCTGGCTCTAGTTTCAAAAAGTTCTGTTTCTGTTTGCCTTGGAAAGTTCCTTGTATTTTCGTACATTTACTGCCATGTTTATATTCCCTCTGAAATGATGTGTTAAAGGCGATAAAGTGCTAAGCTTAATAATATAGTTGTTTATATTGTTGGTTATTATTTTCAAAAGAGTCTGAGTTTTTTTATCATCTTATTTATTCCCTTCGCGCTTAACATCCACGCAGCGTCAAGCCATAAGCTAAGTTTGTTTTACTCGAGTTTGTAGTTATTACATTGAGTTGTGGGTGCAGTAGTATATCAAAAGATAATTATAAAGTTAAACAAATAAGGAAATGTTAAGTTTGCATGTAACCCATCATTCTATACTCTTTCAACTTGTCAAGATAGAAGCCAAGGAAATATTCAGGTGCATAAGGTTTGCTTGTTATATGGGATTTAGGACAGGTTTTCAACCAATTAGGAGGAAAGCACGTCCACTAAACCTAAATATGATAACTAGAATATTGGTGATGTATGTATGAGGTGTCAACTCAAAGTTCGAAAAGCTTTCTAGTACATATATGGGGGCTAAGAGTATTACTGATCCGATTCAACACATTTTTGATATACAGACATAGTATTATCGGCAAATAATTCTCTCTTAATTCCCATAATAAATCTCCTATATTTATCGATATTTTCAACAAAAAGTTCACAATAGTGCCTCGCTTATAGTCAACATTTTTTCACTGGCTCCTAAAACGCCCTCTCATGTTATCTTGAATGTAAAAACGTAGCATATCTTTGAGGCAATTATTTATAGATTTATCGCACGTATAACATTTTTCAACCAAACCGTTACTCCACCTTATGTTAACCGTATTCACGGTG
Source organism: Bactrocera neohumeralis (assembly GCF_024586455.1). Classification (NCBI taxonomy): domain Eukaryota; kingdom Metazoa; phylum Arthropoda; class Insecta; order Diptera; family Tephritidae; genus Bactrocera; species Bactrocera neohumeralis. Next base: position 55,421,324 of record NC_065920.1, on the reverse strand, counting down.
TGGGTAGGGATACCAAACAGATTTGTCCTGAGCGTATTTGGCCCTTATAGCTTAAATGGTTTAGGAGATAAAATGTACATACAACATTCTAAAGGGTTTTCAACCTAATTGTGGAGCTTAACTTTGAATATGGGCTTCTTTAGGGATATATTTATACTTTTTCAACATGTTCCTACAGAGTTTAATACCTTTGTTCACCGAACGGTTGCTTATATCACTTAAAAATAATCGAGTTAGATATAGGATTATACATACATATATACATATGTGTATATATATATAAATGATCAAGATGATGATACGAGTGGAATTCTGAGTGTATAACTGTCTATTCATCCATCCTACTGCGCAAGCTGTTGAACTTGAGTAAAAATTTAGATATCTTAATTAAACTTGGTACACTACGAAAAGCGCGATAAATCAACAAATAAATAAGCCAGAGGCATTAAATTCATATATCAAGACTCCGAATGATCTCGACCGAATTTAGTATTTAAAATTATCTGTATATTCCTAGTTTACAGTGTGAAAAAGGGCGAAATCGGACTAAAACATCGCTTATTTCCCATATTGCACCAATAAATATATCAGAATTAAGGTTTGCGCGAAGTTCTTGAAAGTCAACGGGCAAGCAATTATTTTTTACTACTCACAATTTGCTATATATGTACAACATATTGCGCTAGTAGTATATTTGGAATATATTCAGTTTTCTAAAAAAAAACAGCAACCATTTGCATAGAAATGCTTCTTGCTTTTTTTTGGCTCCTTTTGATACACCCTTACCGGCAACTGTTGTACACTTTCGGGAAACTGAGGGAAATCGGTTATCATATCCATGTTTCACGGAACGTTAAATAATATATAAGTCAAATTGCGAAATGTTTTGACTAATAAGGCCAGATGTGTTAAAAAAATAGAAATTCGTAAATACAAATACAATGGTCTTCCAATCAACACTTTAGCTACTCCATCACTTACTAATTTTCTAACTGTCTTAATTAGTTTGGTTATCCACACTCAACACTGCTTCAAAAACAGTTTTGGCAGCTAAAACGAATGTAATCTAAAAGTGAAGCACTCTGGGAAACTAAACTCAGTCTGACAGCACCATCGAAAGGCGTTGAAGGCCGCTGTCAACTTTAAATTTAGTGTGAACTTTTCAACAAGCAAAAAGGCAAATGCGTTACGACGCAAACCGCCAAATTTAGTTTCCTTCTTTTCGAGAATAAGCATTTTTTGCAATGACTCAAAATGCACTAGTGCGCAAAAAAATTGGCTTTAAGTGGATTAAATTTAGCGCCAACACAGTAGATGTATGCTACACTTTCCAATTATTTATTGTTCTATATAATATGTGTGTGTCGAAATGTATTTTAGTTCTGGTTCACTGCATCTTTTCACTTGCTTTAATGCCACTTTTTCACACTGCCGAACAGCTCTCACAATATTGAAGCAACATACTTAAGGGTGATCCATTTCAAGATTCGCTACTTTAAAAAAAAAAAACAACACAGAAACTTCAAATTTAATAGAAAGGTTTATCATCATACGAAAGAACATTCTATCGCATTTATTTTTTGAAGATTATCTCATTCGTTGAGCTCAATTTTCGATGACTCGTCCGAGCATTTCGACTGGCGAATGACACCCATTATGCTTAACTCCAAGGTCTGAAATGAAGCGAGGTAGTCAGCGAAAACTTTCGACTTTACAAGTGCTCACAGTCAAAAGTCTAACGCTATGATATCAAAGTATCCTGGTTGCCAGTCGACCGGCCCAAAACATGAAACTATCTGTTCACCGAAGTGTTCTCTAACTAAATTCATTGATTGGTTCCACGTGTGGAAAGTGGCGCCGTTTTGTTGAAACCAAATGTCGCCAAGATCACGGGCTTCAATTTCAGACAGGAAAAATTCGGTTATCATGGCGAGATAAAAGTAACGTTCTCACCGGCATCATTTTGGAAGAAATATAGACCGATGATTCCACCGTAGGATGGAGTCATGTGTAGAAGTTCACGCAAGTGAGGAAAGTTCTCTGATCGTCATTCACTTGGGAGTGGCCTGAAACGACTCTTTTACACATGGCTCAAGCAGCTCACTACTTCCGGTCTTTGACCAAGTATCCTGGGTAGCCTAAGAACATCCGTTCGAAGGCGAGCTAATGTGAGAAGGCGAAACATTCCCTACATAGGGTTGTGCGCTGGGCTTGGGACCCGCCACGTAAAAAAACAATACCAATGAAAACGTCGAAACAGCCTCGGATGAGAGACCCCCCTTTTGATGACGACCATGGCAAACGGAATAAGGACTACGATTTGAGGGCATGCACCTGGATTGTCCGGACCCTTAATTGGGAAGGTGCCGCTGCCCAGCTGGTTGATGTCCTCGCAAAAATAAAGGCTGACATCACCGCCGTCCAAGAAATGCGATGGACGGGACAAGGACAGAGACGAATAGGTCCTTGTGACATTTACTACAGTGGCCATATAAAGGAGCGCAAGTTTGGTGTTAGATTCGTGGTGGGAGAGAGACTCCGTCGCCGAGTACTATCATTCACTCCGGTGAATGAACGTCTAGCCACAATCCGCATCAAAGCGAGGTTCTTCAACATATCGCTGATTTGCGCTCACGTCCCGACGGAAGAGAAGGACGAGGTGACCAAAGATGCCTTCTATGAGCGCTTGGAGCGCGCTTATGAGAGCTGCCCTCCGCCACGATGTCAAAATCGTGCTTGGCGACTTTGACGCCAAGGTAGGCAAAGAAGGTATCTTTGGCACTACGGTCGGTAAATTCAGCCTCCACGACGAAACTTCACCAAATGGGTTGAGGCTGACTGACCTCGCCGGGGCCCGAAATATGGTTATCTGTAGTACTAGATTCCAGCATAAAAAGATTCATCAAGCTACCTGGCTGTCTCCGGATCGAAAAACTACCAACCAGATCGATCATGTTGTGATAGACGGAAGACACGTCTCCAGTGTTTTAGATGTGCGTGCGCTCCGAGGTCCTAACATCGACTCGGACCACTATCTTGTAGCAGCCAAGATTCGCACCCGCCTCTGTGCAGCAAAAAACGCACGCCAACAAACACAAGGAAGGTTCGACGTCGAGAAGCTGCAATCACAACAGACAGCCGAACGATTTTCTACTCGGCTTGCACTCCTGCTCTCTGAGAGCACTCGTCAACAACTCGGTATAAGGGAACTGTGGGACGGCATTTCAAATTCCTTACGTACAGCTGCAACCGAGGTCATTGGTTTTCGGAAAGTGCAAAAGAACAGCTGGTACGATGAGGAGTGTCGTGTCGCAGTGAAGAGAAAACAGGCTGCCTACCTCGCAACGTTACGAAAATGGGAAGCGAGACGCATTTGTAGACAGAAAAAGAAAAAGGCTGAAATGCGTGAGTACGAAGAGCTTGATAAGCTGGCCGACAGGGGTAATGCTCGAAAATTCTACGAAAAAATGCGGCGGCTTACAGAAGGTTTCAAGACCGGAGCATACTCTTGTAGAACCCCAAAAGTGATCTAGTGACCGATGCCCAGAGCATACTTAAATTATGGAGGGAACACTTCTCCAGCCTGCTGAATGGCAGTGAACGCAAAACGCCAGGAGAAGGCGAACCCGATTCCCCAATCGATGACGATGGAGCAGACGTTCCATTGCCCGACCATGAAGAAGTTCGAATAGCAATCGCCCGCCTGAAGAACAACAAAGCGGCAGGGCCGACGGATTGCCGGCCGAGCTATTCAAACACGGCGGCGAAGAACTGATAAGGAGCATGCATCAGCTTCTTTGTAAAATATGGTCGGACGAAAGCATGCCCAACGATTGGAATTTAAGTGTGCCATGCCCAATACTATAAAAAAGGAGACCCCACAATCTGCGCCAACTACCGTGGGATTAGCCTCCTCAACATCGCATATAAGGTTCTATCGAGCGTATTGTGTGAAAGATTAAAGCCCACCGTCAACAAACTGATTGGACCTTATCAGTGTGGCTTCAGACCTGGAAAATCAACAAACCGACCAGATATTCACCATGCGCCAAATCTTGAAAAAGACCCGTGAAAGGAGAATCGACACACACCACCTCTTCGTCGATTTCAAAGCTGCCTTCGACAGCACGAAAAGGAGCTGCCTTTATGCCGCGATGTTTGAATTTGGTATCCCCGCAAAACTAATACGGCTGTGTAAACTGATGTTGAGTATTACCAAACGCTCCGCTAGGATCGGGAAGAACCTACCCGAGCCGTTCGATACCAAACGAGGTTTCAAACAAGGCGACTCCCTATCGTGCGACTTCTTCAACCTGCTCCTGGAGAAAATAGTTCGAGCTGCAGAACTAAATAGAGAAGGTACCATCTTCTATAAGAGTGTACAGCTGCTGGCGTATGCCGATGATATTGATATCATCGGCCTCAACACCCGCGCCGTTAGTTCTGCTTTCTCCAGGCTGGACAAGGAAGCACAAAAAATGGGTCTGGCAGTGAACAAGGGCAAAACGAAATATCTCCTGTCATCAAACAAACAGTCGTCGCACTCGCGACTTGGCTCTCACCTCACTGTTGACAGTCATAACTTTGAAGTTGTGGATAATTTCGTCTATTTAGGAACCAGCATTAACACCACCAACAATGTCAGCCTGGAAATCCAACGCAGGATTCCTCTTGCCAACAGGTGCTACTTCGGACTGAGTAGGCAATTGAAAACTAAAGTCCTCTCTCGACGAACAAAAGCTTAACTCTATAAGTCGCTCATAATTCTCGTCCTGCTGTATGGTGCAGAGGCTTGGGCGATGACAACAACCGATAAGTCGACGTTGCGAGTTTTCGAGAGAAAAATTCTGCGAAAGATTTATGGTCCTTTGCGCATTGGCCACGGCGAATATCCCATTCGATGGAACCATGAGCTGTACGAGATATACGACGACATTGACATAGTTCAGCGAATTAAAAGACAGCGGCTACGCTGGCTAGGTCATGTTGTCCGGATGGATGAAAACATTCCAGCTCTGAAAGTATTCGACGCAGTACCCGCCGGGGGAAGCAGAGGAAAAGGAAGACCTCCACTCCGTTGGAAGGACCAAGTGGAGAAGGACCTGACTTCGCTTGGAATATCCAATTGGCGCCAAATGTAGCGAAAAGAAGAAACGATTGGCGCGCTGTTGTTAACTCGGCTATAATCGCGTAAGCGGTGTCTACGCCAATTAAGAAGAAGAAGAAGAAGATTCCACCGGCCCACAAACCACACCAAACCTACGTTTTTTCTGGATAAAGTAGCAGCCCTGAATCTCTTCAGGTTCCAATAGGTATGCAACCCGAATATACCCGAAATGGGACTCATCGGTGAACAAAATTTGGTTCGAAAGGGTCGGTTTTTTTTGGAAGTGTTCAAAATACCAGAGCGAAGCGATGTCGAGAAAAGGTCGAGATTCTTCAGTTCTTGCACAAACTGTACCTTGTACTCTTTTAATTTAAGAGCTCGACGTAAAATGCGCCAAGTTGGTCCAAGGTCTACGTATACACTCTCAGCTACGGCGTCCATATTTTCTTCACTACGTGATGGACGTCGTCTAGTCTGTTGAATATTATCCAATATTTTATACTGGGCCTCAAAAAGGGTGATGATGTTGCAAGCAGTACGATCGCTAGGCCGATTATACAAGTATTGATCACATTCTTTACAGAACGTGAGTTTTCGTAATAAAGTTGAACGATTTGTTAACGTTGTTCAGGCGTAAGTCTTTAAATGAATGATGAAATCCAAAATAGCATTACACCTTGACAGAACTCAAATTCAGTGAATTCAGCAAATACATTTTTTTTTTTTCAGTTGTGATAATTTTATTGAATTGGTCTACATTTTTTTTCTAAGCCAATGAACGACACGACTTTTCATTTTTACACATTTTAAATACTATTTTATAAAATACTCATCCACATTACATTCTCTTAACCCACTAACTCCTAAGTATGCTCTGTTAATGTCTATCATGTCCTTGCAGCGCGAAACTTTGTCATGTAAATGTTATTCAACGATTTGCATTTCCTGAGTTGTTTTCTTAACTACGCGACAATGAAAGTGTTATTGCACCTCAAGCATACATTGACTGCCTCTCTGGGCATAGAAGGAGCTTTTAGTAACGTAGAGATAAGGACCATCATTGAGTCTCTGACAAAGGTCAGCATATACGACATGCTGTGTGTGTTATTTGACCATCACAAGCTAATAGCTAAATCGTGGACAAATAAAACTCACATAGCTTATTTCATATATTCGCTTAAAAATGAGTTGGGTTGGTAATGCGGGCAAGAACAATCCGCTGATATACAATTTAATTTGAAATTTCAAATTTGTAAACGGAATATTAATATACTATACAAATATACTTATTTTATTTATGTATATGAGATCTAGACTACAAAAAACTGAAAGCAAGTGTTCATATTTTTCTTAATTTCAACTTAATACTCATCCAAAAAATATGTAATTTTGGTTTGTTTACATTTTCATCTGTCAAAAAGAGGTTTCTCGCATTGCCAACTACTTTTTTTTTGGGAAAAAGGTAGTTCTGAACTTGAAGGAGTTAAGAAAATGTTACAATACTTCCCCCTGGATACCCATTTCTAAACATCGAAGCCTTGGAATACATAAGATACCAAACTTTGAATGTCTTTCCAAACAAATCTTAACGAAAGTAAATAGTTTTATTGAGGCCAACAAATGGTTTGAACAGAACAATGGGACGTGATATCAAGATATAAGGTCTTACGATAACGTATGAAGGCTATCACTTTTACCAACTTATCTATCTAGGTATAAGTTATATAAATATTCGTTTTGTTTCTATTAGCAAAAATTTTTCAAATATACATACATATGTATATGATTTGGAGTTGTAATAATTAAGACTTTTGAAATAACATTCAGTCTAATCGCTTTCCTAATTGATTTGTACTGCTTAAAATGATTTTTTTACAGTCAATAAACGCGCAAATTATATGCACTGTAAGGTCAATTTAATTTATTTATATTTTTCAGAACAAAGGTCTTATACTTAGCTATATATCGGTTATAAATTTCTATATAATTATTGAGGTATAATATTTATAAATATGCGAAATATATGCCGTAATTGTCTTTGTTGCATGTTTGTATGAACGCTCATTAAAATTGTATACTTGACTTCACTTGTCATCAACATGCGTCAGCGATTTTTTTGTAAAGAACAATGTGGGAGATCAAACTGATTGTGTGTTAGATATGGTGCTTATTAAGGCGTCCGTTGTTTTCAAATATAATTTTTTTTAAACTCCTCTCAAGTTTAAGTTTTTGTTCTTAGAAAAACGGATCCAATTTCAATCGTATCTAAATCATTTTACTTTTTCCATATATTTTGTATAGTATTTTTTGGTCTTTTGCACTAAAGTTTAGTCCACAGAAAATAAATCTTGAACGTTGAGATAGTAATATTATAATATGAAATTTTCTGCTCTAGAAAAAAGTGTCAACGATTTTTTTCATTGAACTACTCCTTTAAAAGTAATATGCGGTTAAAGTTATGCATCAAATATACTGTATTCATATAGTACACCAGGTCGTATAAGCAACACGTGATGTATAAATCACTTGTATGGCTGCTCCGGTCATTAAATGTTTATTTTAACTGCACATTTAGCATGGTTTTTATAAAAAAAATATTAAACAATTGTAGTAGAATAAAAAAAATTTTACTAAAATATCCCTTTCGAAAGCAACTAAATCGCTTAATGCAAAATATTAGACGAAAAAGAAATATGAAATAAATCGAAAATAAAATTATGTTAAATTTTTATTAAACTTCAGAGGGTGTTTGCAAAAAACCCATCAATTTCGGAAATAACGGACACCTTAATTTATATTTGTACATATGTACCATATCTCTAAGCTTGTTGCTTTATGTACAATATCTTTATGCAATTATAATTGCCATTGTTGTCTGTTTTACGGTTGCGCAATCCGGTTGCCAGTGACAGTTTTCTATTCATTTTAAATGTCTCACTTATTATCCTATTCGTAATTGAAAAAAAGTCTGTGGCGGCCAAGAGCAGCGATGGTTCACTCCACATATCTGAATCGACGGTAAAGAAATATTGATTCTAAATTATCTTTTCCATACAATTTAAAACTTAATTCGATTTTTAAAGAAATTGTTAAAAAAATATTATCTCGAGATATTTTTAACATATCTAATAAAAATTAAGTAAATTTTTTTGGTGTTAAAATAGCTGTCTTATTCACTTTAGTTTACTACTTTTAAAATCACTGTCACAATTAACCTACTGACCACCCAACTAGTTATAATTAATGACTCAGTATCGTTAAAGATTAATAATGTCCTATCCTAACGTAAAATTTCTTCTCAGAGAATTACTTTAGATATTCACAAATGTCTAATATCCACTTTAGTTGGTTGTCCCGCTCTGGGAAAGACTTGTTTGCACTAAAATTTATCGGTACATTTATAATAATATATGTCTTTCAGAAAACCTAAATGCAGATTAAGATCTTTGGGAATTTAAATTTTAAAACGCATTTTCCAAAAGCCAAGCTTCAAGTATTTCTTCAGTATTTCTAAAATAAAGCTTTATTTTCTAGGCACATTAACTAAAGTTTGTTTGTTAGCTTCCAAAATATGCAGATGAAGAAAAAATCACACGGAACAAAATCTGCTGAGTAAGGTGGTTGATCGATTTTACTAATTGCCTTTTCGGCTTTAAACTCGGTCACAATTGTGGGTCGATGCGATAGTGCATTATCATCGTGTAAAATACATGAATTGTTTTTCCACAATTCTGACCGTTTTGAATGAACGTTTTCACGAATTTTGAATAAAAAAAATTTTACCTCATTTTTGAGGGTTTTTTTTGCTTTGGATGTCGAGCTCTCTTGTCCTTTTCTAATGCTTGGCTGACGATATTCAAGCAAAATATTCTTTACTTTTTATTATTTTCATCAGTTGAAGAGGTTGAAGGTCCAGAACGAGGCATGTCTTCCATGATCTCTCGACTATCTTTGAAGGCTTTGAACCACTCATGTGTTTGTGTTTTTGACAAAACTGAATAACCTTAAGCCTCTTACAATATTCGCACTGATTCCACACACAAATGAGGATCATATACAAAATATGAGACAAATTCTTTGTTCAATATTTTTACCAATTGTAAAAATGCAACGCCATACTGAGGTAGGCCGACTTAAGGAGTTGCTATAAACAACTTAAGAAATAAAATTTTTTGAAATTTCATTTACCCGGGGATTTTAATTACAATTTCCGGTTACTTTCTTGTAACAATGTATTTGTGTAATTTGTGCTTTCTTCAGCATTTTTCTGATATAAGGATCCTACAACTATTTCGTACTATTATTATTGGCTTTGCTTTTGTTTGACTCAATTGCTGCTTAAAGAACATTAAATATAGTATGTACTAAGATTTTAACCAGATTTTAGTTTTTTATGTGTTATGTACTATTTGTGTGAGTTTGTCCATCTCTTCGCATTTTTTGCGTATTGTGTCTGATAAATACTACTCAAATGTTTAATGCACATATGGACGGTATGCTGTAACAACAAAAGCAATAAACATTGATGTAGCTAATACCTAGTAACTTGCAAAAATAGTTTCTTTTAAAATTTACGGTCATTCGATCGTAATATGATTTATCAAGCTTTTGTATTCTTATACTCTAAGCACGCAACAATAGAAGTAGAATTTTATCAAAGCTGATGACATGAAGGTAGATTAAGTAAGGTAAATATTTATGCGTATGAGTGGAGTTTTTATCGGGAAGGCCAATGCGATCCATGCAAATAGAAATATGCAACGATTTTCCGAACGAAATCTGAGGTATTTTTTGATGTGATGTGACACCGTCAAGTGATGTGGTGTGACGAGAGCTGATGTAATATGTTAAAATGTTAAGATGTGTTATCATACTATGTATATGATGTCATATGTTCTATTATCACATCAACACATACATATGAAGTGACGTCATATAATAATATATATTGTTGTTTGTGTGGTAGAAATGAAAAGTTCATGTGAAAGGTGCTGAAGGAGCTGCAGTCTGCTGATGTGATGCCTAAATGAAAGTAGATGTCATGTCATTCACGTGATTCGAATCTACATTTTTTCGAATTATTGCGAATTCTTATTATGAGTTGTGAAGCTATTTGATATTTGCTCGGATATGGTGATACGGATCAAATTCATAAATTGTTACATATTTATGTACAACAGATTCACTTTACGTCACAGTTATGGTATAAATTGAAACAGAGGAAACGTCGTTATAGAAATATTAGTATTTCCGAATATTAAAATTTAAACAGAAATAGCTTTCATTGAAAAATATTGCAACCACTATTGGGAATTCAAAGAAAATTGTTAAATATGAAAGCTGAAGGAAGAAACTTAGCAAAGAAGTCTACATAACTTTTGCATTGTCTTCGCATTTGTTGGACTTAGTTTTTCAATGAATAAACGCACATAGACGTATCTGAATTAAGCAAAACCATAATAGTCACAAAAAGAATTCAAACCACAAAAGCTACCACACTGATACCTGAAGTTGCGTGAAACTCTTTGTTTATATTACAGCAAAACGATGAAGATGATTTGCTCCTTTGTGGTGGTTAAGCAATTCCAATTATTCGTCTGTGATATTATTTTAGTTTTTTCGTGCGCTCCACATTTTATATAGCTAGTAGCATTTTTATTCTATCAAGAAAATGCTTAACACTATATAGATATATTTAAAAGCTACTTCAAATGTGCATATAATACAAGTATATAATGTATACTATAGATGGGTAAGTATTGAAAAATTTCCCTTTTTGCTGCACCGCTATGCTAGTTAAGGCTGAAGTTGTGAAAAATAAGTCTGGAAAAAGGAATTGCTAAAAATATCATTGCAATCACAATACATTGAACTGAAGTCAGTTTGAAACCGGTCCCCGGTTGTTCTCATAACACAGTACAACAGCTAATCTGGGGGGTGAGAAATTCCAAGTCAGGGTGATGGTACTAGGTCAGTATAGTAAAACCCTCAAAGGGTTTGGCGTTCGTATGTGTCAGTTTTTTTTTATTTTTTTTATGACCTTTTAAATTTTTTCCTTATCTTGATGTTTTTTCGCTTAGTTGTAACATTTTGGCAAACACGTAGTTTAACATAAAAAAAAAAACAAAAAAACTACGTTATGGTTAGAAATACAAAATTTTAGACAATTCTTTGTTCGATATTTTTATCCATTGTACCAAATATAACGCACTACTGAGGTGTACTGACTTAGGCAGCTGCTGTAAACAAACTGGTTGACGGATCGCGGTCATATTTGGCATAATAATAAAGGACAGTATTACCAACTTAGCAAATTACATGAAAATTTTTAAACATTATTTACACAGGGAATTTAATTACAATGTCCGGGTGCTTTTTTCTGACAATGTACTTCGCATTTGAACGGCATGATCCCTATATTGCAGAAACTCAGTAAACAATATCTTGTGTAAGACTTGTAAAATGATTTATAAAAGGGTATAGAATTTTCTATGATGATGTGATAAAAAATAACTAGACATCGCATACTTCACTTAAACACTAATTAAGTTTTACAACACGCAACTCGACATCTTCATAATGTGTCATGCCGTGTCGTGAAGTAAGAAAAACTAAAATTCGGTATAAGAAACGTTTTAAAGCAACCTTTCTAACGAAAATCTTAAAGGTCCAAAACGAAGTATTAAAATACCGCAAACAAATTAAATACGAGGGGTAGAACGCTCAAACTAACTTCAGTTCAGGTAAAGTAATTTTTCCTTCAGTCTAGTTATACCATACAATTATTCGAATATGGTTGAAGATGTACATATGTATACCTATATGTATGCACTTAAAATTTTTCAGGCAGACATGCTGAAATCCTAATTGATAATAATCGGAGAGTAATGCCACCTCAATTGGATATCGTGAAAATAAGCACTTAAAATAACAGCGAAATTCTATAATACGCCTTTTCGTTGGTGTACAGGTATATATGTATATAACGTCGGATCGGAAGAATCATCATTGAAAATTAAAGTAAATAAGGTAATAAAAGAAAGCTTGTAAAAGGGAATATTTAAAAATGTGCAAAAAAATTAACTCTGAAATGATACGCAATAAACTCATATTCTGTGACTCGATCACTAATTGCAACCCTTTTGTCAACTTCAATTTCACATAATTCAAGTATTAAGAACAATATAAAGACGAAATCTTTTGAAATTATATTCTTTGAATAATTTAAGTGCAAATTTCTTTAATTATTATTTTTTTTATGACGAACGAGAAGTTAGTAAATTTTACAGAGGTATTATATAATTTATAATTGTAATGAAATATTTTGACTTCACGCTTAATAAGACATTTTCATAATCAATTTTTTTCTATAAGATAACTTAATTTTATTTTATATAATGGGTTTTTGGCAATAAAAAAGGTTCCTTAATTTCAACGTGATACTCAACCAAATAATATTATTGTTTCTATATTATATTATCATTAAAAGAGATCTCTCTTCCGAGTCTGTTTTGTAGATGAGGAGTATTTTTTTTACATTACGTTTGGGAACCGCAAACTAGCGCAAAATTATGAACAGGGATGGTTCGCCTTTTCGCTTTAGCTAGCCTGATGACGGATGTTTTTTTAAATACCCAGAGGTCTAAGACCGGAATTCGTTAGTTGATTGAGGCATATGCAAAAGAATCGTTTCTGACTACTCCCAAGTGAATGGCGTTCAGAGCACTTTCCTCACTTACATGAACTTGTACACATACATCCAGCCTTCATTTTAAGCTCCTTACGTACAGCTGCAAACGAAAACATTTGTTTTCGGAAAAGGAAAAAGAACAACTGGTATGATGAAAAGTGTCGTGTCGAAGTAGATAGAAAACAGACTGTCTACCTCGCATGATAATAATAGAAGGTTTCAAAATCGAAGTATACTCTTGTAGAATCCACAATGGTGATCTAGTGACTGATGGTCATGGCATACAGAAATTATGGAGGGAACGCTTCTCCAGCCTTATTTACTAAGCCTGGCAAAGGGAATTTTTATGATATCTTTTTTTTTGCTGTTGCAGATGTATTCTAGTGAAAAACAGAGGAATTTCATTTTTATTTATAAATTATGTTATATGTTGCCGAATTAGAGTTGGAAGATATTTCTCCTGGTAATAAATTTGATAAATCTAGCGTAGTTCTCAAATATTTAATTCTCGTATTGCAGAATGCATAAAGATCCCTCTAATAATGATATCATTTCCATTTTATGCTGCCCTTGGTGGTTGGATTGATTACACAGGTCAACACGATTTTTGGGTCTGACATCTACATGTTAAATTTTAGTTTCTCCTATGACAAAAATAAGGAAACATTTTTTTTTTCCAGTTAAAGTTTGCTTTTGTGGAAATTAGAGCAATTTTTCGATTTTTAAGCAGAAATGACTGATTTTTATATTTTTTCTACAATTTCACTATAGATTATAATTAGAAAACTTTTTTTTAGATACAAGAGTCGTTTTTATTCAAGATGTGTGAAAAAAATAATATATAAATGTAAAATAACAAGAAATTACTGTCTAAAAGTGAATATTTTTTGTATTTCTTTTATGCGAATATGAGCTCTCTCGTATTAAACCCCAAATATACTTATCGATGTAGATCAGCCCAAAGCAAACTTAAAGAACTAAAGATTAATATTTAAGTGTTTTTCAATGTCTAGGATCAGAATTCAAGCATGAGAACAGAAACCCAAAAAAAAAAAATTTTTTTTTGAACTGTGTTATTATTGTTGGTCTTATTTAGGTCACCAGGCTTATTATGATAGGACTTTAGGAGTCAATTTAAACTACTGACTCACCGTAGACTTTTGTGGAATCGACTATTAATTTAAACAGCTACAAGCAGACCTTCATCAGCAGAGATTTAATCATGAAAACAGTTAAGGAAAGAAAAATAATTTGAAAACCCATTGGCGGTTCTGAGTAATATTTGAAGAATACCTATTACAAACCAAATAAACTCCAACTGGTTGAGCTGCTTATTGAGCAAAGTAAGAATGCGCTTACATATAAAGAAAAATATTTATAAAGCTTTAAAAGTATAATAACCTTACTCAAATGTTATCTCAATATAATTTAGCAAATACACTTGCATGATCTATTTCTATTGGCAACCATTGGTACTCACCTTTTATCTTAAACCTCCTGTGAACTTTTTCCGCTCCTACCATTTGACACTATATTATTATTAGTGTTTTTCTGCATTACTTGTTAGCCAAATGTCAACTGCATGTACGCTTTTTTCACATAAAGCAAGTATGTTTGTCAAATAAATAAAAAAAAGAGAAAGTAAAAAATTTTTAAGTAGTTTATATACATATTTTATATACGAGTATGTGACAGGTATTTATGTCATTTATTCGTGAAATGAAATTCCAGTTTTCTAAACCGTTAGGATGCACAATTTTCCTGGCAAAAATAAGTTAATACAAACAAACGAGAGCTATTGTAATCCGGTAACACCAATTTCAATATACACAATATTTTAGAGTGTTTAACACACTTTTTGGCAGGCACAAAGTTTTGTAACTTCACTTTGCTACGTGTTAGCTTTTGAAAGTATTGAACTCTATACAAAGGAGCTGTGAAAAATAGGATACATTTAAGAGTGTGAAATGTGTTTTGCAATGCCCCTGCTATGACTAGGCCATAGACTAGTCCACTTTTTTTCTGTTTACTCAATAAGAAACACAATACAAATGAAAATTCGTCGCCTTACGCCTTTCTTTTTCCCCTCGCATAATTTTTTATGGTATGCAAAACTGCTAGAAATAAGGAACAAAAATACTCACAGCCTTCTATATTGGTTGCGTATTCTGGCTGATTGCCACAAATATTATTTTGTTTAGCATGCATTTTGTGGTAACTATTTACAATTTCTAACAGCCACATATTGTCTAGCCTTTACTGATGTAAGCAAAGTAGCTGAACTTTGACAGCGGAAAAGGCGGGAAAAGATTGCAAAAACGCTTTTTGGTGGAAGAACAAAGAAAATATTTCAATACATGCTGTTAGACACAAATTTGTGTTATACAGTCTTATGTTAGCGTATTTGCATTATATAATTGAAAATCTATGTAATTTATTGCCAGCAGGAGCGCGACATGAACAATTGATAAGAGGACATGAATTGGAAAATGAACTTGGAGGAAAAATCATACCTAAATGTATTAAAGTTTTGTAAGTACCGAAATCGGATTATAGTGTATCAAGCCCCAGATACCAAATATGTTGACCGGAGTACCAGTGTTGACTTTTTACCGAAAATATCTAAGATATAACAATGAAACTTCCTCCTGCTGTGTCCGGTGTTAAAATGGGTTAAATCAAGACATTGGTTCCTATAGTCCACACATATTTAACATAAGCAATTTTTAAGCTCCGGTTGATTTTATACCGCATATATCGGTCAATAAGTAAAAACAAGAATATCTTTCTTAAAACAATGTAACAATATGCCCCTTTTGGTATGTAGGGGGTATAAATTTCATGCAGAAAGTAATACTTAACTTCTTTTCAATCCTAGAAAAGGCACTTCTGAATGATAAGTTGCATCAACGCAAAGTCTCAATTCGTAAAAAGTGGAATTAAATAGACTATAATCGATCATAATCAGTCAGACATTAGCGGCCCGTAGCCTTGCTTTGTGGCTTTTTTTTGACGTTGTAGATTAGCGCTAGTGTTGGTGTTATACCTTACAATTATTCGAATATGTTTACGATTGCATCAAGCGGCGACAGACAGTCGAAATCATAATTAATAGTAATCCGTAGGTAATGTAGCATCAGTTGGAAATCATGAAGATGCAGAGCCTGTAAAAAGCTTGTGTGTAGTTACATATACTTATGTGACGTTGAAGGGAAATGAAGAGTATATGCGTGCAAAAGAGTTGAAAGGGCATACGTAATTTGCTCTTCTGCATTACAATTACTTGATAAAGTAAAGGAGGCTTAATTATATTACATTTTCACAGCGGCAGTTGAAAACCATAACGTCGGATCAAATGAATCATTATTGAAACTAAAAAGGGAAAATTTGAGAAAATATAAAAAGGAAGCTCGGAAAGGTCTAAATAATTCAGTAAAAGTGGACAATTAAAAATTAAAAAAATTTTAAGTTTTTTAATTAAATACGAAATATTGCACAGTAACATGCAGTGCCTTCTGTCTTCACATATAAATAACGGATATAATCATAGTAACTTATTGCACCTACAAGGTCTGTCGCAAAAGAAACAGAACTTTTTAAATATAACTGTTTCCGGTAGCGCCACCTATTGGTAGGTATATGAAATAAAAATAAAGGCAATGCTGATTTGTTTTTACGATTCCGAGGGTATTGTACAGCGAGAGTTCGTCCCATCTGGCCAAACGATTAATGCTCTATTTTACCTTGGTGTTATGAAGCGTTCTTTGTCACGCATTCGTCGTGCTGGACCACAATACCGTGAGGCAGGGTCCTGGCGCCTGTTGCACCATAATGCGCCGTGTCATCAGTCGACGGTCACTCACCCTACTCACCTGATCTGGCACCCTGTGATTTTTACCTATTTGGAAAACTTCATTTTCCCATGAAAGGACACTGGTTTCAGGACATTTCAGCTATCCAAAAGGCGACGACCGATATCCTCAAGAGCATTCCGAAAAATTACCTTAAACTCTCATTTGAAATGCTAATTGACTGGGCTAAACGCTGTATCGAAGCAGAAGGAAACTACTTTGAACAAAAAAATATAACTTTTGAAAAGTATTAATTTTTTTTTGTTTTTTTTTAACAGTTCTATTTCCTTGTATATTACATAATATTTAAGAACTCATGTCATTAACTATTCAGATATTAAGCGCTACTAAATCCGAGCTCTTTTAATAAAATGCTATTTAAATGAGACAGCTAGCTTAATAATTTTTATATGAAAATAAATATACAACAAATAGCGACATTTGACGTAACATGGCTTTTAGCGAAACAAAAAAACATATAATTAATCAGTAGGGAGAAAATATTTGAAAGCAAGAGCAAATAAAAATCGCAGAGGAACTTATTCACGAGATTTAAAATCAAAAAGAAGAAATTAGACTGGGAAGCAGTGGTAACACTGTTAAGTGTCCGAAATGAGTTAACATTCTAAATAAGTCTTTATTACACACTAACCCTACCAACACTTACAGAGCCAATAATAAACAGGTATTCTAACTGGCTATACAAGTATACATCTGTATGTATAGTACACACCGAAATTATGGAAGGAAGACTTCTCCAGCTTGATGAATGGAAGTGGAAGCATACGATAGAGCAAAGGTTACATTGCTCGACTAGTTCGATTAGCAGTTACCCGTCTGAAGAACAACAAAGCAGATAAGGACATTTCAACTTCTTTATAATATGGTCAAACAAAAGCCTGCCTGACTAATATAGTTAAAGTTTTCACTGCACACCTTCTTGTCGATTTAAAAGCTACTTTGGCAGCACGAAAAGAAGCTACCTTTTATACCGCTATGTCTAAATTTGGTTTCCCCACAAAACGGCTGTGTAAACTGATGCTGAATAATACCAAAAGCTCCGTCAGGTTCGGTAAGGACCTCTCCGAGCCGTTCGCTACCAAAAGAGGTTTCAGATAAGGCGAATTGCGATTTCTTCAATCCACTGCTGGAGAAAATATTTCGAACTGCAGAGCTGAATAGAAAAGGTACAATCTTCTGCAAGAGTGTACAGCTGCTGGCGTATACCGATGATATCGATATCATTGGATATCGGTGGACAAAAAAGTAAAGCAAACGGGTCTGGCAGTGAACGAGGGCAAAACGAAATATCTCCTGTCCTCAAACAAACACTCGTCGCACTCGCGACTAGGCTCTCACGCCACTGCTGACAGCCATTACTTCGAAGTCGTAGATAATTTCATCTATCTTGGAATCAGTATTAACATCAACAACAATGTCAGCTTTGAAATCCAACGCAGAATTAATATTGTCAACAGGTGCTTCTTCGGACTGAGTAGACAACTGAAAAGTAAAGTCCTCTCTCGACGAGCAAAGACACAAACTCTATATTAGGTTGTTTTTTTTTTTTGATTTATTAATTTTTTTCAGTCCCGTCACGAAATTTCCTTGGAAATACCATTAAAAAATCCCTGAAATTTTTAGCCCTTAATATTTATATAAAGAACTGGAACAAGGCCTGTAAAAATTTTCCATAGAAAATACACTAAAATCGTAAGTTTTGTCTTTAAATTCCTATAGATCAGAAGTATTTTACGGCATCGCTTTGACTTTAGACGCATATTTCTCAAAATTGTTCACTCTACAAAAGTGCTGAATGCAACAAAATCGTAACTCACACCGGCGAGGTAGTACAGGGCTCTAAACCTGATTTTCCATGAAATTCGCATTTTTTTTGTATTTATCTCGTAAATGATGCTATAGAAAAAATTTAATGAAATTTTAATTGCTATAAAAAAGGTCCGAGGTCAAAATCGCTATCATTAATACTTCTCGAGATATTCAGCTTTTTAAGTAAGGCTTTATGCAACTTTCATATGTTTTTTAATACATAATTTTCAGGGAATTTTTTTAAGGGGAATTTCCAAGGAAATTTCCTGACGGGACTGAAAAAAAATAATAGTTCAAAAAAAAACACCCTTCTCTATATCTATCTATCCGCTCTGCTATATGGTGCAGAGGCATGGACGATGACACGAATGAACTGTACGAGGTATACTACTACATTGACATAGTTCAGCGAATTTAGATGCAGCGGGTACGCTTAATGGGTCAGGTCGTTCGAAGAGCTTTTACTGTAACAAATGTTAATTAGACCAGGAATTAACATTCATTCTGTTTACTGGAAAGTATATTTTTCGAAAATTATTTGTAGATGTCATGCTATTAAATTTGATACGAGATACGATTTTAGGTTAGTATTCTATGTCCAAAATCTGATAACTCATATTATGATTTATTCATGTATCCCTTATTTTAACAGCTCCTAGCATGCCAGCTCTGAAACTCTTTTAAGGAATTTCATATTGAAACTTTATATTGGCGTCCACTTATGTTATAATTCTATTGATCTTTACTTTACTGCCACTAGCTTTCGCTTTTGTTTATGTTAGTAGGTATACTCCTTTCGTCCGAAAATTAGCATAGTAGTTGTACTGTTACGAGTGGCATGGTCTACGGTACTTTATATGGCACTAGTAATAGCACAACCAGGGAAAAACGCTACTGCCTTCCTTCCTTTTCCTTCCTCATCGGCAAAATGTGTGAACAGCGAAAAACGTGGTAGAAACGCAGAAATCAGCCATCTTTTTTTGTTTTCATTTGAACAATGTTGCCATTGCCCAATACGCATATATAGTTTTGTACACATCTTTGCTTCCAATTACAATTTTTTATAATATAAAATATCAAAAGTGAAAACAAACTTTTAAAAATAGTTTACGTATTTATAAATAATAGCATTCGACTCTGATTTTGAGTTATTTTATGAAAATTTCAAACATACTGAAACATTTTGAACAGATTGAATTATAAAAGTTGATAATTACTGCAGTATATCGATATTGGCAACCCTGCGTTGTGAGGAGCAATCAGCTGCCACGTTTCTACGGCAAAAATCCAAATGTCGTGAATTCTCACGTTATTCCACGTCAAAGAGAGAAGTGAGTAGCGTTTTCCACTGTTCAGTTACATTGCGCGCCCATCAGATAGGTCGTGCCAGCTGACACTAGCCACGATTCTACGTTTTTCACTGGTTGTGCTATAAGAACTGCAGACAGACATCACGTTAAAGCCTTTTAGAAGTACATGGGAAGTATAGTTAAAAGTCGAATCAATCAATTCATATGTAGGGTAAGACGGGGTACATTTGACACTGGGGCACATTTGACTTCAGTCTCTGTGGCGTTAACTGGGGCTTTATTGAAAATGTAAAAACGTGGCCACCACCATTATTGAACTAAACGAAGCGTCAAAAAATTTAACAATTATATTCCAACGCGTAATAGAGTTACACGTGTTTTTCTATTTTCGGAAACGTAATTGTAATTTTCGGTAGATCGGAAGTAAAGTCTTTCTTAAACAATAAAATACATTTTTAAAGCATCTTACGAAATTGGTTACTCCGGTTATGTGTGCTATGAAAATAAATAGTGTGTTTATCTGAAGTTTAATAGAATTTGCAAAAAATAAAAAAACGAGAGGGTGAGTGGAATGAGGCACCTTTGACTTGTGTAGGAGGGGCACATTTGACAAATGTCCCCATTTAAAATTTGGTAATGTTAAAACAATTAAGGAGTTTTCTAATGCTAAGTATTACTTTAGCAATGGTGCGCAACTATAAGAAAAAGACCAACCGATGTCAAATAAGTGAGGATGATACGAAAAAAGCTCTTGCAGACATAAAGCATCAACGCGAAACAGCTACGTCAGCAGCGGAAAAGTACGGATTGAAAAGAAATACTTTGATCATGCGATTATTGAAACTAGATCCCTTGAGGAACGATTCAGATTCTGGAAATAAGAGTAGCTGTGATGAAAATTTAATTTATCACTCTAAATCCACAAGCCATCAAACGCTAACGAGAGATCAAGAGGAGCAATTAGTCGAATATGCTAAGAAGTGTGCGTTTTTTGCATATGGATTGTCGTATGATATATTCAAAAGATTTGTTTACGAATTTGTTGCCGCTAATAACATACCATGTCCAACTACTTGGGAAACTAACAAGGCAGCTGGAGAAAGTTGGCTTTACGGTTTTTTGAAGCGAATCCATCCATCCATTTGAGGCCTATTGCGCGCTTGGCGCCAAACATAACACAGAAAAGTGGATCTTCGCGAATCCTCACTGGTTCACCAGAAAAAAATCGAACTTTGGATTTCCAAACTAAGAGAATCACTCAGTTTTCCAAACGTTCTTTAAAATTTTCAACAGAAAGCAAGAAAAATCAAAAAAAAAAAAACAAAAATCAAAAACAAAATAAGCGCTTATTAAATGAAAACCTTACATCATCTGACGAAAGTATTATCAGTCTGAGATCAGACAGCACAGAGAAATGTGTCAACAAAGATAATTGTTTGCTAAAATTTTCGTTATTGAATGATGAGAATTTAAAGGTTGGAGAATACGTTTTGGTAAACTTTGAGGAAAATGGTATGAAGCCTTTTTATTTCATTGGCGAAATTGTAGAGGTATTTTGCGATGCTACCTTCAACATAAATTATTTGCGTAGACTATCTCCAGACAACTGGGTTTTTGTAAAACCAGTTGTGGAAGACATATCTATAACTCTTAGAAGCGAAATTTAGTTTAAACTTCCGACTCCTAATAACCCAGCTTCAACTTCTCGCTGCCGCGCTAAATATTTGTTTGATGTTCACTTTGGATGCTCATACATTAAATAAGTTGTCTGAAATATTGAATTTTATCTTCTTTTCCCAAAATAATTGTCGTTGATATGTATGTTTTTCCAAAAATAGTGGTATTATTTTATGAATACATTTATGCCCGGTTTCACAGTCCATACTTAAGTTGTGCCTAAATAAAATCTTAGCTAAGTATTGTTGCAAACTGAGTGGTCGTTTGCGTTTCACAGTCAATTGTCAATTTCTATAAAATCTTATTATGATATATGTTATGGGCAACATATGTTTTACAAATATATATAAAAATAAAAATATGTATGAAATATTTAAATTATAACAGACAATACATAAATTCTTGAGGAAATATCACCGCTAGCGAGTCGGAGCACCTATTGGAACTGAAGGAAAAGTATAAGCTGTTATTGAGTGCAAACGAACGGACACTTGCCCTACGCTACGAAAGATGTCGCTGAAAATCCAAAGCAAATTCAAAACAAAAATCAGCTGTTATTTAAGCACTGCTTAAGTCTCCCCTTTTCAGTACTTAAGCATTACATAAGTATGAACTGTAAAACAATATTTTCCTGTTTTATCTTAAGTACAACATAAGTATGGACTGTGAAACCGGGCATTACTGTTATTTTAATAAAACATTCAGAAACAAATTATGTATTATTTTTTAATTTCGTATAAAAAATAGCTTTGAGTGTTTTTCCAACTTTTTACTTTCATTACTAAGTATCCAAACCCTGGTGCTTTTAAAGCTGTAACTCATTTAAAATTATATTATATTTGGTAGAAATTAAAGGACTTTTAAATGAAAGTGTCAAATGTACCCCGTCTTCCCCTATATGTATATTATTTATTTTTGAAATTTATATTTTTTTTTCAAATGTTTGCTATGAGAAATCATTAAGACGATCGTGGTTAAAAATTTCTGAAAATAAATTGGTTAACCGCTGAGGGAAGGTAAAATCATAACGATATTGCACAATGCTTTAAAAGCTTTAGTCCGGATTAACCGTTGCTGCCAAAAATTAAAGTTAAATTTGGTTGCACTGAAGCTATAATATACACACTTCTCAAACACAGAAGACTGCTTACAAAAACTTGATTCAAATCGTCTAGTTTTAATGAAGCTTTATCCTCTAATGATTAATTATCGGCAGTTCCCACAAATTGGCAGCTTCTAGGCCGAAAACGACTTTTGCAAAATTTCTGATTGATATCTCAAAAATTGAGAGACTGGTTCTCTTATATAGAGGCAGAGAGACGGACATGCCTAAATCGACTCAGCTCATTATGCTGATCATTATTTATATATAGATATGTATTATATATTTTAGAGGATCTCCGACGTTTCCTTCTGGGTGTTACAAACTTGGCGGCAAACTGAATATACCCTGTTGAGGGTATACAAATATTTTTGTACCACCTAAAGGACGTATAAACCATGTTTAGTTTATAAAAACCTCATTAAAATTTTGTTTACTTTTATATTTGACCCAAGCAGTTTAAAAAAAAGGTTTAAAATTATAAATGGAATAGTTTTTCTCTTTTATATAATCAATGTTATTTTCAATGGATTAAACCCTTTATCTTAATAAAAATATGTAGAATATATATATAGATATATATAGAAATTTCATACTTAGTAATCGAATATATTTTTAATTCAATGCTGCTGAATACTTATACTTTAGCAAACTACCTTTTACTGATGCGTCGCAATTATTGGTATCTAAGTAGTTTCAACGTAGTATGTAAAGTGTTTGAGTATTCCGTAAAAGTTGCATATGGAACACAAAGCCGGGCTGCTAAATGGAAGTCTAAGCAATTGCTTTTAAATACTCGTACAAATTCGCAGACTTTGCTAACCAATTATCACCAAGAGATATATACGACGAATCTTATAATTTGTTTATGCCTAAATAAGTATATGTAGTTGTTGTAGCACTATACCAAAAGTGACCATTTTCAAATAGATGGATGGTGCGTATAGTCAAAGTGACATCGAGCAAAGAGACCGTAGGTATTGACAAATTAACTACACAACGAGATGGGCAGCAACGACAGAAATAGCACACACAGCAACAGCAAATTTTAGCGCTGATATAGACAACACCACAAAAAACAGATCTTTAACCACACCAAATAGCACCCAACTTAATTATTGATATCATATGAATTTGCTCATAATTAGACATCATAATCGATAGGCAAATAAAACAAACAAGTAAGGAAGGATGAATAATTTATACTTTTGTAACTTGCAAAAATCAAAGACAGATCTATATTTTAAGAGATAAAACGTAAATCAGAAAATCTGAATCTAAGCAATTTTATATACTCATATACTATATGTATTTAACTCATACACTGGCCGACATATTCGGCATAAGGTTTTCTAGAAAAAAGAAAATCATTATACATATATAGTTTGCGTGTTGTGATAGTATCGATTCGAATTTACTAACTATCATTTCACATACTAAAAAACTATTCGCTATGTTTCAATAAGGTATGGTATAAAACCAACACATATAGAGTAAAGTCAGCCGGAAAATCCTCGAGAATCCTGAAAATAGTTATATGGGGGCTAGGTCAAGTTTTCGCCCAATTTTATCTATTTTAGACTCAAAGCTACACGTTGTGTGTAAAACACCCTATATAATTTTCGTTGAAATAACTCTAATATTGGCCGATATTTGCAGGATAAAGTCACCTGAAAGATCAAGATCGTTTTATTTTGTATATGAGGCTCAGGGAAGTATTGACCCGAGTCATTTCCTTTTTGATGCACAAAATAATTATTGTCAGAAAAAGATTTTCTCTTCATTTTAATTGCACATCTCACACATTTACCGATATGTCAATATGGGGTTTACATATTTAGTTCATAGGGGCGTGAACAGTTTTGTTTAGATTTGGACAATTTTTGGTCCTATGCCATCTTAAGAAATTATTAGTACAAAATTTTATCCCGTTTATAAATTACTATATTGCTTGATTTGTGTACTGGAAAGAGAAATAATGAGATGGAGTTCAAAATTGTGTTATATGGGAAGCAGGCGTGGTTGTGAGCCGATTTCTGTCATTTTCACACTATGACATAGGAGTATGAGAAAAATGCTACTAAATTTAGTCGATTATTAATTAAAGACGGATTATACAAAGTCATGATTGCATACTCGTATCAGGTGAGGGCAGTGTGAGGGAAAAACAAAAAAAAACGTATACTACTTTGATTGCACCGAAACTACTTGTATAATACCCTTTACAAAAACAAAGTTATGAGCCATAGAGGTGCGATATAGACGGTTCTTGGTGTGAAATATAAGACAGTGAATATATTCCTATTTCTTACTAAAATTACATTGTTTTAATTGAATGTGCTCAAAAAATTTCATTTTTTAAAACACAGCTTTATTGTATGAACTGCCTTCAGTTTTTCAATAACCTCATCTAGTAAATATGCTACAATTTTCCCTAATATTTGCACAGAAATTACTAGCATTAGTATATGTTGTCAACGATAGATGGCAAGCCTACTAAATGAGAAACAGGTGGCAAGACGAGGGATGCTTGCAAGGGAGTATCGAGAGCGAACGCGAGGAAGTAAGACGCGCAACTTTGGTTTTTGGAGCTTTACGTTTAATATTCTTGAATTATATACTAAATTAAACATTCTAATATTCTTAATTAAATATAAATATACTCGGTTAATAAACGGTGTTTTATTTTGATCGATACCTCACAATGTGTATACGTAAATATAACCATGCATAAAAGTTTTGTAGAACAAATTCATAATAAAATGCTGATAGACTGTCTAACTTTAGTAAAGTTGACTTAACACTAGATATACCAGCGATTGAAGTATACCTATTTATACCAAACCAGCCAAAATGACTGTTCTTAAAAAGGAAGTGCTTAATGGGGTTTCCAGTCTATATTTACTTTTAAATACATACAGTATACATATATACAGTAATATAAACTTTATAAAATTAATTTTTTAGTTATTACTAGAAAAGTCATAATATCATTACGAAAAAAAAATATTACACGTAGTAGGAATTTTAAATTGAAATACCGAAAACAGTCATTTTGACTGGTCTGGTATATCTAGTGTAATTTAACTTGATTGTATGAGAAAGTTATTCAAAATGCGATACCAAAAAGAGCACCCATTTTAAACCAAGGTTGGTCAACCCGTATGCATATATAGGTATGTGTGATTTTGAAGAGAAAAGATAAGAATTTCGTACATGTTGCATGGTGTGGCTTGATTGGGTCTGAGAAACTGTACGTCGATTTCACCCATATAAAGTTTCCCGAGTTTCTGGCCACATGTGCGTTAAACCGCAAATAATTCGACAATTAGCAAAGTTACAAAAATTTTTAGTGAGAACATTCTCATTAAAAATTCTTTTGAAGCAACTGTACATAGTTAAGAAAAATTGAGGAACTTCTTTGTTGAAATGTTAGAATTGCTAGCAATCATTGCATGTGATTTTTAATTTGAAGATGCATAATTTGTGTAAGCTTCTTTACTAGCAAAAGTCACGATTAAAATGTATCTCATATTTTTTTAAGAAGAGGTGTGAATATAAATACTTTCATTAAATCGTTTTTAATTTTTTTAGAGAGACATTATAATTAAGAGCAGACCCGTGCTAATTCGACGAGAAAGTCTAAAAACTACATGACTTATGGTGTCAGACATATTTAATTTTTTTTAATTTTTAGTATCGCAAATAAAACTGGAGCCTTATACACTTGAAATTACCATTGGAATGAAGAAAGAATGAAAGAAAAAGTATTCTTAAGACACGACTATATTGAGAAAAGTCAGCATCTGGAGTAAGATAATTGAGAGTTACGAGTTCCATCTATCGGTCTGAACTCAAATGCAGTTTTTATTCTAATAGAGAGAACTCATAATTGTACAGCTGCTGAGTATACAAATTGTTTTGATTATTTTCTCTAACTAAAACTGACGTTAATCATTTTCTACATATTAAATGAAATATTATGTGTAAGAATGCATATTCTCTGTGACTGCGCCTACCTACATATAATGCAATGATATTTCTCTTGTGAATGAAGATTTGCAAAACACATACAAGCTTACATTTCTTTATTAAGCTATTTTAAGCAAATAATATGTTAAAAAATCATTATTCATTCAAGAAATAAAAATAATTTTTTCTTGCTTAGTAACAACAACACGAAAAACTACAAATGGTCGGCTGAGTCAACTAGACATCTCACTAAAAGAGTCAGCGTTGACATTTGCTAAGTCCTGCATGAGTAAATATGTTTGTGAAAATAAACTGAAAAGCGTTTAAATACAAATGCAAAAAGTTTTCATAGTCTTCTTATCACATAACATATACACACAAATGTTCTAATTAAATTGTTTCGAAAGCTATTTGAACATGGGCAAAGCGCATATGCTAAGGAAAACAAAAGCAAGCGCAAATTTAGCATTACAATTGTTTTGGTTTGTACGAAAACAGAAGCTTCACAGAATCGTGTTAAAATGCACAAGAAGGTCCCAAAGCTAGACATAGCACCAGTTATCATATTAGCATTCAAAAAATATATATTTAATTTAAAATTTCCTTAAAGGAGGGGACTACGTCCTAAATATTGAGGATTAATTTAAAGGCGACAAAATAAATATTAATGTATAATCAAATATTTTTCGTATCAATTACAATTTCTGGATTCTCTTCTATCACAATGTATCACACTAACGTTTCTAAAAGAAAAATCTTACGTTAATGGTCAGTATTATAAATTGAAAATATTATTACAGCTATTAGTTAAATATTTTTGCTCAGATTGCTACATAGATAGCATACTTTCTGCAAACTGCAGTTGATACATAGTCTAAGACAAACTCGAATTATCATAAACTTTTACTTTAGCTAAGAAGTTTTTTGATTTCCTATTTCAAAGTTCACTAATGATTCTCATTCCTTTTTTAATATTTCCGAGTCAACCAACAATAACCAAACCTCATTGCGGGCATTAATTACCAAGGCATAAACAAACAAAAAACCTCCAACTAAAATGCAAAAAATGTTAAAGTGAAATGAAGACAACTATACCGATGAAAATTTTCATAATCACCCCCCCATCTATGAACGATTCGGCATTTTCGGCCGTTTTAATATCATAACTAAAAATTTGAAAGTTCATTTCGTCAATTCCAGTAAGAGTTGCCAAGTACCCGGAAATTTGTTGTCAAAACTTATTGAATATTTTTAAGATTTTCATCAAAATATATTATTGCACATTAATTTTTACGTCATATCCATTGCGAATTCACTAGCCGGCATTTATGAAAATTCTAACTTCAATAAAACGCAATAAATAGCTCTATAATTGCGGAAGCAAGCTTAAAAAGACACCTTTTCGTAATTTCCACGAGGATTATTAAAACACTACAATGTTCGAATAACTGTGGTTGAATATATTTTTTTTAAGTTCGAAGAATGAATTTACTATCGATCGTCATTCTTTCAAAAGTCGGTAATCTCCAAATTTACTTTTATATGTGCAATATTTATATTCACAAGAAACTCGTTCTGTTTAAATTGACGATGGTGATTATGATTAGTTTATCATATTGTATCATATAGGTATACTGCAATGTTAAAAATTCAAATCAGCGAGTGAATTGGCGTTCAAATGAACGAGTGTTCGAATAAACAAATGTTCTAATAAACGAGTTTCTAGTGTAATAACCTGAAGTCGATAAAATTTTATTAATTATTAATTTTTATTAGTATTGTTAACGCTTTGGAAGTCATTCAAAAAGATTCAGAAAATTTTGATAACAATACACGTACATTAGCTTCTAGTCTGCTTAAAAAAATTCTGTATTTTGATTTTATTAGCTCGTTATTTTTTTGTAAAAATGTAATGTTTAAAGTAAAAAATTTGA
This sequence comes from Bactrocera neohumeralis, assembly GCF_024586455.1. Lineage (NCBI taxonomy): Eukaryota > Metazoa > Arthropoda > Insecta > Diptera > Tephritidae > Bactrocera > Bactrocera neohumeralis. The sequence goes on along the minus strand of NC_065920.1, from coordinate 55,392,851 downwards.
CAGAAAGTTTGGAAGCCGAGAAATTGAACGTCATTGACGCATTTTTGCTGATTGAAAGCACATCAGCGTCATTCAAACAAACTCCACAGAACACGCCGTGCTCCGAAGAAATATGACGATAACCCAGCAACTGCTTGTAATTTTGATTTCCAGAAATTTTATAGAAAAGAATTCAAAGTTGTCCTCGAAAATTTCACAAATTGTATTCAAGATAATTTGCAAGAAACTATGTCAACCTTCAAACCCATTCAAGAGATGTTCAGGATTCCAGCTAACAGAAGTAATATTACAATAGAATCTATACAATTTGTTGTGCAATTGGAACCAAAGTTCTTCAGTGAAGTTCTAGATTGTATTTTTGCTGAAACACAAATTCTTTTTGATTCATGTAAAGAGTGTAAATCTGACATTTCTATAGTAGCGTACAAATTGAGAAAGGTCATTCCTTCTGCGTACAAAATTGTTCATTACATAATGACTGCTCCTGTCACGTCAGCTTCATGTGAACGTTCTTTTAGTAAATTGAAATTTGTTTTCAACGATTTGCGTACAACAATGGGGGGATGAACGTTTGAATTCTTTGATGCTGCTTTCTTCTTCAAAGGATAAAGTAGACGAAATCGATCTGCGCGATGTTGTTGGAAAATGGTCAATGTTGAAACATCGTAGAGTGAAAATATAACTCAGAAATTTATATTTTTTGCAATTCAATTTCTTAAGAAAATCTTGTTTTTTCCCGCGTAACACGACGCTGAACAATATGTGTATTTTATGTTAAGAGAAACATATTAAATGATGATTATACTAATATGTACAATACTTATTTGAGAATAAAATAATGAATTATGCTATTATGTTGTCAAACTTCTCCGTAATACCTTATCAGAAATGAAGATATCCTTATTTTATATATATTTATAAACATACACATTAAATCGGCAAATTCTTGAAATGAGTCGGCATTTCAAAGGGACTCACCCCCCATGATCTGGATCCTCGCGACGCCCCTGCGTGAGAGCCAAGTTGCAAGTGCGACGACAGTTTGTTTGATGATAGGAGATATTTCGTCTTGCCCTCATTCACTGCCAGACCCATTTTCTGTGCTTAAGGTAAGAAGCTTGGAATCAAAAACGCCCTTATTCAAGACACTTAAATTCGCAAATATACAAACACACGCATAAACAACCTATCACACAAGCACAATAGCAAAAAGAACTATAATTGACATAACAAAAGAAATGGCTGCAATTGCTCACTACACAAGTAATAGCAGGTGTTGGTACCTGCCAGCCAAATAACAGCTTTATCTCTCTCAATTTAAACCGCGGAACTTCTTGGTTCTTTGCATTCCTGAGTATTCGAGTATGAGAATATACTACATACATATGTATGTATAAATCTTTATATTTCTGCTTTCTTTTCAAGTTTTTGCTTATGACTTTTGTTGTACATTTTCCAGTCCTGATTTGCACATATTTTCTTTGGTAGGGTTGAGTATCCGACACGTGTGAAGAGGGAATGAAATTTTTCAAAGTTGAGCAGTAACTTGTGCTTCTGCTAACATATGTAGTATAGTACCTACCGCCTTTAGTTTTTATACATATATAAAAGTATACATGTGGGAGTGGAACCTGTGGGTCAAAGGTCCACACGTAGCGGACGTGCCTTTTAATTGCGTCTCTGAATAAAACCAAAACAGAGCAAAACTCAAAGAATATTCAAGCAGTACAGTATAATTGGATAGTAGAGCTGAAGAATGCAAGAAGGGCAGACCAGCGGCATCAACCGCTTTTTTTCTGTGCAAAAGTGCCAAATGAATAAATGCTAATAATTAAAGCTACATATAGTGGGTACACCCAACACTTTTTTAACACGATTGAAATATTTTTTTTTGTAAACAATTTTTAATCTAGTACGGTTTCAAAACCACCGTCCGTCTTGTAATTATGTTTGTTTTACCACACTTAGCACCATTGCTGAAATGAACATACTTGTACATAGTAGTAACTGGGAAATCCAATTATTCGATAAATCTTACCTACAAATTTTGTTCACATGAGCGTTCCAGCGATGATACCGACTTTAGTCTAGTTCGTCGCAAACTGCTGCGCTTGTTATCAAGTAGCGACGAATAATTATGTAGCTATGTAAATATTTTTTCGTTATTTCCATTCTAATTTTTTTGTTCTTAATTCTAATTAACAGATTTCTTTTGTTTTTGGCTTAGTCTGCCAATTTTTCACCTGAATGAATTATGTATTTTAAGTTTTAATGCTCAATAAAATGCCATATGAATATACAATTTGTTTGCATATGCGAAATTTTACAGTTTTCAACATTTTTTACACGGTTTTTCGAAGTTAATATATCGGGTGATTTTTTAAGAGCTTGATAACTTTTTTTAAAAAAAAACGCATAAAATTTGCAAAATCTCATCGGTTCTTTATTTGAAACGTTAGATTGGTTCATGACATTTACTTTTTGAAGATAATTTCATTTAAATGTTGACCGCGGCTGCGTCTTAGGTGGTCCATTCGAAAAGTCCAATTTTGGGCACGTCGAATTTTCAGTGAATGGGCCCTAGAAAAGTTGGCAGAAAATCCGCTTTTTTATCGACAAATTTTGTTCAGCGATGAGGCTCATTTCTGGTTGAATGGCTACGTAAATAAGCAAAATTGCCGCATTTGGGGTGAAGAGCAACCAGAAGCCGTTCAAGAACTGCCCATGCATCCCGAAAAATGCACTGTTTGGTGTGGTTTGTACGCTGGTGGAATCATTGGACCGTATTTTTTCAAAGATGCTGTTGGACGCAACGTTACGGTGAATGGCGATCGCTATCGTTCGATGCTAACAAACTTTTTGTTGCCAAAAATGGAAGAACTGAACATGGTTGACATGTGGTTTCAACAAGATGGCGCTACATGCCACACAGCTCGCGATTCTATGGCCATTTTGAGGGAAAACTTCGGAGAACAATTCATCTCAAGAAATGGACCCGTAAGTTGGCCACCAAGATCATGCGATTTAACGCCTTTAGACTATTGTTTGTGGGGCTACGTCAAGTCTAAAGTCTACAGAAATAAGCCAGCTACTATTCCAGCTTTGGAAGACAACATTTCCGAAGAAATTCGGGCTATTCCGGCCGAAATGCTCGAAAAAGTTGCCCAAAATTGGACTTTCCGAATGGACCACCCAAGACGCAGCCGCGGTCAATATTTAAATGAAATTATCTTCAAAAAGTAAATGTCATGAACCAATCTAACGTTTCAAATAAAGAACCGATGAGATTTTGCAAATTTTATGCGTTTTTTTTTTAAAAAAGTTATCAAGCTCTTAAAAAATCACCCGATAGTTCTTAATTTCATCTTACACGGTTTTCAGATGACATGGAACGCCTCTTCTTTACACGGATTTCTGAAGAACGTATCTACCGTGTAAAAAAAAAGTTGGGTGTATTTGAAAAAGTATTTTCGTGTTTTGTCAATAGATGTCGTTGCAGTCGTATATCTCCAGTGCTGTCTATCGAATTGTGTAATAGCATACAGTGTTGGAAAAGTGAGATCTCAAGCTTTATTTAAATTAAATTCGGGGAAGTTGAAAAAAAGTTACAGCTGTGCAAAAATGAGTGAAAATAATGAATAATTTCGTTATATTTTGAAAATTTTGTATAAAAAAATGAAGAATGCCACGCAAGCCACCAATAAAATTTGTGAAGTTTATGGAGACGATACCGTTATGGAAATTTCGAAATTTCGATTTACACTGATGGATAGATGTCTCTAGTGGAAAAAAGCAAAAGGTGCTTGACCAAAATGGGAGATAATGTTTATTTGTTTATTAGTAGGAATGCAAATAAAAAACAAGTAAGGAAGGGCTAAGTTCGGGTGTCACCGAACATTTTATACTCTCGCATGATAAAGTGATAATCGAGATTTCATTATACGTCATTTACATGTTTTTCAAATACCGTATTTTTGTAAAGTTTTATTCCGCTATCATCATTGGTTCCTAATGTATGTATATATTATACAGAGAAGGCATCAGATGGAATTCAAAATAGCGTTATATTGGAAGAAGGCGTGGTTGTGAACCGATTTCACCCATATTTCGTACATGTCATCAGGGTGTTAACAAAATATTATATACCGAATTTCATTGAAATCGGTCTAGTAGTTCCCGAGATATGGTTTTTGGTCCATAAGTGGGCGAGGCCACGCCCATTTTCAATTTTTAAAAAAAGCCTGGATGCAGCTTCCTGTTGCAATTTCTTCCGTAAAATTTAGTGTTTCTGACGTTTTTTGTTAGTCGGTTAACGCACTTTTAGTGATTTTCAACATAACCTTTGTATGGGAGGTGGGCGTGGTTATTATCCGATTTCTTCCATTTTTGAACTGTATATGGAAATGCCTGAAGAAAACGACTGTGTAGAGTTTGGTTGACATAGCTATAGTAGTTTCCGAGATATGTATAAAAACTTAGTAGGGGGCGGGGCCACGCCCACTTTTCCAAAAAAATTGCGTCCAAATATGCCCCTTCCTAATGCGATCCTTTGTGCAAAATTTCGCTTTAATATCTTTGTTTATGGCTTAGTTATGACACTTTATAGGTTTTCGGTTTCCGCCATTTTGTGGGCGTGGCAGTGGGCCGATTTTGCCCATCTTCGAACATAACCTTCTTATGGAGCCAAGGAATACGTGTACCAAGTTTCATCATGATATCTCAATTTTTACTCAAGTTACAGCTTGCACGGACGGACGCACTGACGGACGGACGGACGGACAGACGGACGGACAGACAGACATCCGGATTTCGACTCTACTCGTCACCCTGATCACTTTGGTATATATAACCCTATATCTGACTCTTTTAGTTTTAGGACTTACAAACAACCGTTATGTGAACAAAACTATAATACTCTCCTTAGCAACATTGTTGCGAGAGTATAATTAAGGTGAAATTTTATCAGAAATATGAGAAGACTTTTTCGACTATCCATTTAGATTATGCTTTCCAAAGTATAGTACATAAATAGTTCCTTCTAGACATGTTATCCAGCATATACGCATACGCGTTAGCTTAAGGTCAATTCTTACTTTATTACGTTGTATTTTGACAATTTTCTTTAGGTTTTTTTGCTTTTTATACTCTCGCAACAATGTTACTAAGCGGTCCCGTCCGTCCGTCCGTCCGTCTGTCCGTCCGTCCGTGCAAGCTGTAACTTGAGTAAAAATTGAGATATCATGATGAAACTTGGTACACGTATTCCTTGGCTCCATAAGAAAGTTAAGTTCGAAGATGGGCAAAATCGGCCCACTGCCACGCCTACAAAATGGCGGAAACCGAAAACCTATAAAGTGTCATAACTAAGCCATAAATAAAGACATTAAAGTGAAATTTGGCACAAGAGATCGCATTAGGGAGGGGCATATTTGGACGCAATTTTTTTTGGAAAAGTGGGCGTGGCCCCGCCCCCTACTAAGTTTTTTGTACGTATATCTCGGAAACTACTATAGGTATGTCAACCAAACTCTACAGAGTCGTTTTCTTCAGGCATTTCCATATACAGTTCAAAAATGGAAGAAATCGGATAATAACCACGCCCACCTCCCATACAAAGGTTATGTTGAAAATCACTAAAAGTGCGTTAACGGACTAACAAAAAAACGTCAGAAACACTAAATTTTACGGAAGAAATGGCAGAAGGAAGCTGCACCCAGACTTTTTTTAAAAAATTGAAAATGGGCGTGGCCTCGCCCACTTATGGACCAAAAACCATATCTCAGGAACTACTAGACCGATTTCAATGAAATTTGGTGTATAATATTTCCTTAACACCCTGATGACATGTACGAAATATAGGTGAAATCGGTTGACAACCACGCCTTCTTCCAATATAACGCTATTTTGAATTCCATCTGATGCCTTCTCTGTATAATATATAGTACATTAGGAACCAACGATGATAGCGGAATAAAACTTTACAAAAATACGGTATTTGAAAAATATGTAAATGACGTATAATGAAATCTCGATTATCACTTTATCATGCGAGAGTATAAAATGTTCGGTGACACCCGAACTTAGCCCTTCCTTACTTGTTTTTATTTAAGAGTTATGTAGTATAATTTTCTCTACTTTTTATGTTACTGCAATATGTTGCTACAGATCATAATAAAATTGTTCATCTAACGATTTTGTATCATTTAAAGCTCACAATATATAATATATACAAGGTGTGTTCCAAAGTAAACAGAATCTCTTTGAATCAAGCGCCTCATGGTGGCGCCATCTATATGTCGACAAGTGTGTTAGAATCTGCTATCTTTATCGATTGTCCAGTGAGAATTTCATAACATGTAATTGATTGGAAGTGAAATTATTGCGTTTTAAGTGTCAGTATGTTTGTGTTATCGGTGCAAAAATGAGCTTCGAACAAAGAGCTAAAATTAAATTTTGTTTTAAAATTGGTAAAACTTTTACCGAAACCTTTTAATTGATGAAATAAGTTTATGGCGATGATTGCCTATCCCGTAGCAGAGTGCACGAATGGTTTCAACGTTTTCAAAGTGGTCGTGAGGACATAAATGACGACCAACATGTGGGCCAATCAAAATATTCCGTGATCACCGGAAACTCCATCGAAACTGTGCTTGAATTCATCAAAAATCAGCCGAAATATATTATTGAAATTCATGAAAATGAACCTGGACAACACATTGATTTATCGCATTTTGACCGAACATTTGGGCTTACGAACGGTGTGTGCACGGTTTGCTCCATACAAATTGACTCACGATCGAAAATTGCTCAGAATCCAACATTCGAAGAACGGTTATTTGACCAAAAATCACATTTGAACCATTATCCGTATTTATCTGATATGGCACCGTGCGACTTCTTCCTTTTCGGAAAAATGCATTTGCCAATGAGAGGAAAGCGTTATGCAGACGTAGCGGCCCTTGAAATGCTTTTGGGCCGCGCAAATAGCTGTATTGGTGTAGAAGGAGACTATTTTGAATAAAATAAATTGATTTTGCTGAAAAATCGATTTGTTCTGCTTTTTTTAAGTCTTGTTTACTGTGGAAAGCATCTTGTATGATCGGTCTATCCATTTGTTCGTTCAAACGATAACTTGAGTTAAAATTATGATATCTTGATGAAACTTATTACTCACATTCCCTTTGACTCAAGGGAGGTTGCTTTTACAAATGGATGTAATCAGACGCACTCAAAGGTCGTTAATTGAAAACACCTTAAAGTGTCGTTACTAAGCATTTAATTAAGACACATAACTGTAATTTGATACAGGAGATCACAGCAACGATCAACACCTGCTAGCTTAGATGGTTGAACGTATACATCTACCAGACCGGGGAAGCTAACTCAAACAAACTTACTAAGAAGAAGTTCCTTTAGCACTTCTTTACATGATAAAAGCGCATCAATCCTTAAATTTCACAATCAGCATAGCAGAGAAGGACTTTACATGTGCCCTCATAAAGGCGGGACAATGAGCGTGACGCTGCCTATCTTAAGGTGAAATCCTTTATCTCAGAAACTTCTTGACCAACCAAACTTCGTTTTTTGAGATAGATTTCCCATTCTTTTCATACACTGTGAAAACGAATGGCCTACTATATCACTTTCCGTATATCACAAACTTTAAAACTTCTTATTATTCTTTATTTTACTGTATACATAAAAACACAACATTATTAAAGCTATCAAAAAATAACTTTGCATCAATAGTGTACTCAAACTATTTCATCTTATGCCCAAAAATCAAAATCATACTAAAACTTTTCACGGACAGAGAAATCAAATATGTGGCAAAAATTGAGTAAAAGTATAATATTGGATATATGTTAGTGTAATCGTGGGAACTATATGGGCTTTAACCTAAATGTGGGCGGGACTACCCTTTCCCGCAGCCTTACTTTGTGGGATCTAATTTGCAACGAATCTGTCGGATGCAGACGCTGAAGTATAGTGATGTCTTTGGCGGCGCCCAAGGTTGGTGAAAGCGGTATTGATGGTATAAAAGCTTTCAGTTGCGGTGGTGTTAATTACATTAATGTTACATTTAGCAATTAAGTCAAAAGCTGCATTGCACTTTGTTGAATATTATTATCTATCTCAATTAATTTTAGATGATAGTACACATAGAACATTTAGCAACAAGTTGCAAGAATATAAAAATATTGGAAGTAACTATAGGCGAACGAATATCAATATTTATATTTAAGATAAAGAAATTAGAAAAGTTTATACCTATAGGTTTGTACAAGAATTGATAAGGACATACATACATATGTATATGTATATAAGCATTCCACTAACTTTTCGCTATCACACTCTTCCCACACTTGCTTTCGAAAAACTTATGATTAAACGGTTAAGACTTCTAAAAGCAGATACAATTCAGTAAAACCAATTTTCTTACGAAGCAATGGGATGGCTGAGTGGCCAAAAATTAACTTTCGAATTTTCGTCGGCGATTGTTAATCACTAGATAATACTTTTGCGGTGTCTCCGGTTCTCATTGGAGGTGAGGTAGACGGAACTGTTAAACAAATTCTGAAAAATTCAGCGTCTCTAATGTCCATAAAAGCTCGTATTTACACATTATTATAGTTATTATTAGCATAACTTTCACATCTATTTAAAAGTTAGAATCAAAGATTCAGCGATTTCGCATATTTAAAATTCAAAAAACAACATTGGATGTATATGAATGCATGTATGTGTACATATGTATATAAAGCTAGTGACGGTAGTCAGACACACTGAAAGCTTAATTGATAATAATCCGTTTGAGATCGTTAAATTAAGCACTGAAAATACAGCAATAATTACATAAAATACGTGTGCATATGAAGATCATATGCAGTCAATGGGTTGAAGTGGTTGTACAGGAGACGGATGTGGTTTTTGCATTGCAAATACTTGGTAAAGTTAAGGAGGTTTAATTATATTAAACTCTCACAGTAAAGTGCACCACCATCAGTTTTACATATGTAAATTATGGAGATTATTATAATGAGTTAATGCGGGGTCTGACATGCATGACAGATATGCATCACTGAAAGCTGAACTCTTTTGATGGAATATTTTTGGAATAAATGAAATGCAAATTTCGATATTTCGGTATTCATTTTTTCATCTCATGAACCATAACTCTTGAAAATTTTACTTGAGCAAATTGGTGCAATAAAATGTATAATTGTAAACTTTAATGATGAAATGTTTTGAATTTTTTCTTAATGAGATTTTTTCTACAAAGAAATTTTGTTTGTTACATATTTTTTTTAGCAATAAAAATATTTTTTTAATTTTAAAATGACACACAGCCAAATAATATTATGGTTATTATATCATCCTCCTGTCTTGCTTAATTACTTACCCTTGCTAAAACTTAGAAATGAAATTTTTTATGAATATTTTTAATTGTTATAAATCGATTTTTGTGAGAATACAGAGGAATTTAATAATTTATACTTAAATTTTTTTTACTTCAATACCATTTATTTTGTTAGATTGTATGAGTACATAATTGAGGATATATCTCTTCAATGAACAGAATTCATAAATCTGACGTACTTTTCTAAAATTTCGATTAAATTTTGGAGAGTGTCAGCATAATATCAGAGAAAGACGATTTTTTTATATAAAATCGCGTGTAATCGTTAAAACCAGTTTCGACCCAAGAGATTTTAAAACGAATTTTTAGGGATCATAAAGTATATATATGGAAAAAAGCATACTTTTGGGAGCGTGATATGAGTTAAGAATAACGTCTACTACCGTGTAAAAAAAGAGTCGGGTGTAAATGTAAAACTACTGATCTCACGCGAGAATGAATAAAGAGAAATGCTTTGAAGAAAATATATACAAAGTCACGTATGCGTGATTGTTTTGTATCATATGAACCATTTAAAAAAAAAAAAAAATTGTAAAAATTTTAATTTTTTTACAAAATCGTGAAAAATTAGATAAAAAATTATTTAAAATAAATTACACTGTCCAACAGCATTTTTGGAACAGAATAGCGACCCTATAATTCTGAAAGGGTATGTTGAGTAGATCATTTTTGTAGAACAAACTTAGGGTCCAGCACGCCTGAGTTTTTTTTACAGTGGGTCAAAATTTTCATTTTTTGGTCGAAGGGAGCATTATACTATATGAAAAAAATGTTGTAAGTTAATGTCTGAGAGAATTCTTATGGTCAGAGTTGTATTGTGGAATTGTATGAGGATTATTTTTGTGGAACATCTTAACCCTCTAACTGGTTTATTTATAGGTCAATTTGACCCTTTTTTCGCGAAAATCAAAAAATATCCTTTAAAAAAGGACATTTAAGGATTAAAATATTCTACGAAAATGTTTGGCTGAAAATTTCAGTGGGGGTTACCAAAGACACCATTGTTGTAAATAAAGCTCTTTACGATTGATAAAAAAATTATAATTTTGTTTTAATAGTGGTTTATTATAGTATGTACATATTTATTTTTTTGATTCAGCAGTAGTAGGACAATGGATTAAAGATTAAACTTAATATGCTTTCCTGTATTTAGCTTGACGTGAATGTTCCGATGTGTCAAGGTTTCTGTACAAGCCCCATACGTATTCAGCAAGCATTACACTTTGGGATTTCCCTTTGAATCTTTCTTCCAATACCTTTATATCCTGATGAAACCTTTCACCGTGTTCATCTGAAACCGCTCCAAGGTTTTCTTTAAAAAAATTGAGATGAGAGTTCAGAAAATGCAGCTTTAGTGACATCTTAACGCCAATATTGTAATGGCTGCTGGTAGCACGTAAATCCCATTTACAAAGAAAGCACATATATTTTGTGTATCCTGTTTGCATTCCAGTCAATATTGCAATCATTTTGAAGTCTGCGCATACTTCCCATTTATATTTATAGTATTCAATTTTATTTAAGAGATTTGAAGTATTTGCGTATGTTACCTCCTTTTTTGTGGAATACGCAACCGGTATTGATGGATGCTGATTTCCATTGTGCAGTAAATCTGCTTTTAAGCTGTGTTTTGAACTATCTATAAATAGTCGCCAAGCGGAAGAGTCCAGTGGAAGCTTTAGATATTTTAGAACCTATTCAATACTGCAACAGTATACAAGTTCTTCTGATGTTTCAAAATAACTTTCCAAATCGGCGTGTCTTTTTCTTGGCGATGTAACTTTTAAATGGCAGCTCCTTAGTACCGCCTTTGTACCAGGTCAAAAGACCACTTTCGCAAGTAGTACATACAGTTTTTGGTATCCAAGCTTCACATAAAAATCGTATTCCAAAGAAAAGAAAATATGGTTCTTCAATTGTAGGGAATATCTTTCTTCTGCTTTAAAGGAGCGTAAAATGTCTACAAGTAAAACAAAACCAATCTCTTAATTTGCAAACAGAATCCGCCATGCTTATTTAAGTTTTAACTGTTCTTTTTTTATATTCATTTTAGTAAAAATTACACCCGATATGTACTGCTTAGTAAGCCAATTATGCTTAATTTTATCACACCCGATTTGTAAGTCACAGCTGACTAGACGCGAGAACTCAGTGTTTGGCCCGGCCGAACTTGACGACGTTTTCACCTACTTTGTATATGTTGGCGTGTCATTTTTTTATCAATCATAAAGAGCTTTATTTACGACAATGGTGTCTTTGGTGACCCCCACTGAAATTTTCAGCCAAACATTTTCGTAGAATATTTCAATCCTTAAATGTTCTTTTTTAAAGGATATTTTTTGATTTTCTCGAAAAAAGGGTCAAATTGACCCATAAAGAAACCAGTTAGAGGGTTAAGATGTTCCACAAAAATAATCCTCATACAATTCCACAATACAACTCTGACCATAAGAATTCTCTCAGACATTAACTTACAACACTTTTCATGTGGTATAATGCTCCCTTCAACCAAAAAAATGAAATTTTTACCCACTGTAAAAAAACTCAGGCGTGCTGGACCCTAAGTTTGTTCTACAAAAATGACCTACTCAACATACCCTTTCAGAATTATGGGGTCGCGATTCTGTTCCATTCAAAAAGTCTTCATTTGTTGGACAGTGTCATTATTTCAAATAAATTATATTTATTTCGAGTTTTACAAAATGAAGATGTGCCAAATAAACTTCATTTTTTCAAAGAAAATTGATGACCTTCATGAAATATGCATATTCGCATTATTTCGTTATCATTTCCATATTTGTACCAATAGAATTATTGCATATGGGCCATTCCATCAATTGGCGACATGGTTTTGTACCCGTGGTTCTTCGATTTTGACGAAACTTTAGAATATCATAATATAGACCAAAATAAGAATATCTGTAAACTTTTTAGTGGTCAAAGTTGCTCCATTGTTTTTTAGCGCGCAATTCAAATTGAGATCAAACAAAAAATGAATATTTCTTTTATTTTTTAACGACCTGAAAATTTAGTGAAAAAAATTTTGAAGTTATTCAGTTTTATGTAAAAAAATCTCAGCTTTCTGATAAAAATATTTTCATAATCCAAAAAAATTTCAAAATCCAAAAAAACATGTTTTTTCCAAAAATCTCGTTTTTTGTGCTTTTCCCCCAATTTTTTTCAAAATTGACTTTTTCATTCGATTCCTCGTTCAATTTTACATAAGAATCAGTGTTCAAAAATATGGGACTCTGATCCCATGAACAGCAAAAAAATTCAAAGTTGACGCTATATAGCGCAGGCTATTAATTCCTAAAGCTATACTTGTCAGAAAGGCAAAACGCATGTGTGTGGGTAACGAAAAATTTATTTATTAAATTTTCAAAATAACAAAATATTCTAGGTGATAAACAATGTTTTGGAATGGAATATTAACTTTTCATACACATTATTTGAAAAGTTTCAATTCTTGAACATGCAATGACCTTGAAAAAGTTTTTACATTGAAAAAATTTTCTTGATCAGCTGAAGGAATGACGGCATGGAAACGTTGTGTGGCTTTTATAGTCAAAGCTTTTGAAAATCGATCTTCAAGAAATTGCTTTTTGTTTTCATAAATACATATCTCTACTTGTAAAAAAAATAAATTTTTTTTATTGAAGTTCGTGCCCACTCATACAAGTCTCGTGCTGTCAAAATTGGCTGCTGATTTCCTCTTTGAAGACTTGCTCTTGTTGCAAGGCGCTTTACACTCCCAGCTACTCCATCGCAGGGCCCTTTTCCATGGGCAGTCGAAAAGAAGTGCCATTCCGCTTGAATTCGAAAGCCTCTGTAATGATGACGTAAATTCGCGAAAGCCTTTTTATTTTTGAATTGTTGTGGTGCTCCGTCAGAGAAGTAAAAGATTTTTTCAATGACTGCGAATTTTTTTTTTTAATTTTCAATCACTTTCTTATGGAACATGTATACAGAAACAGAATCATGTTTCAAACACTCTGAAATCCCAACTAAACAGAAGTGTTTCAAATCTCCATTTTCTTGATAATAAATGACTGTTGGAAATAGTGTAGCCTGATTGTTGTTCCAGTGAGACGCTTGAGCAGCGTCTTGTACGACGAATGCATAATTTTCTGCAAAAATTTGTACTAGGACC
>NC_065920.1:55368019-55379177 GCF_024586455.1 Bactrocera neohumeralis | reverse complement strand
CAAAAACCCTTAAAAAATCCGGATTAGCGGGCCTCTCTGTACTTCACTACCACTCTATTTTTGGCTGCTGTGCACCGTCCTTCGCTGGCGAGCTGGAAGAAATGATCGCTTCTTTTTTTTTTTTTTTTAAGAGATGTGGGGGGGAAATCTCCTAAAGACACCCTGGCGGGTAGTGTCGGATTCGCTTGATGCGCCACCGACTAAACCCCCACACTGGTTGCCAGCCATATGGTTATGAACCTAGAAGATAAATTGCGAGAAGGAGGAAGATTGCATGAGCGGTGGTGGCCCTCAAAATAATCTGACGCTAATAAGCGAAGCTCGAGGTTTTGGTTGGTGGGGAGCGGAAGGATTTGATAAAAGGATACATGGCCTTTCTGAAACGGTCGGATTTTCTTTGCACCTGGAAGTGGCAAGGCAGTTGATGCTGGGGTTTGCGTGGGGATACAACTGACGCTGGAGATTGCAGCGTGGAAAAGCCGATTGAATGGAAGGAGATTGTTCCACTAGGGATCTGTTTGTTTTAACATACCACGGAAACTAGGGCTGATCTGAGTAGACGCATGTATGTGTGGATTGAAGCCTGGACAGTTGTCTGGGTGAGGCAGAGTCCCCAAATGGGGATGGCGTAGTAGCAAAGATGCTTCTAATGATGGCATTAAAAAGCTGCTTTTGTGCTTTGTGAAACCTTTTTACAGAAAAAGGTTTTAACAGCCGAAGAAAATATTGGCTTACCTCGAACTGCTGTGATTTGTTTCGTCCAGGTTAACCGCTGTCGGAGATTAATACCGAGGTATTTCGCGGAAGGCTCCATTTGATGGGGAACCTATTTACCGCGATTTTTGTGGAATGTTTCCTCCGTGAAAAGAATATTGGTTCTGATTTGGTTTGTCGTTGATGTCGAAGTCTCCACAACCACATAAATATTTATTGAGGGCGGATGCTGAAGTTAATTGTACGGGAGGCGTACAAGAAGGCGACATCATCTGCATATTGTGCTGTAAGGATTTTTCTCCTCGGTTGGGATGTCGTAACAATAAATGTTGAACAGCACTGGGGAGAGTTTGGACCCCTGAGTGAACTCCCGCCGTGATCGGGGTGACTTCGGAGAGCTCACCATTCACTAGCAGTGATTTTCGGTCAGACAGGAAGGATTTAACTAAGCCAATGAGGTATTGTGGGAAATTTAGTTTTATAAGCTTGTAAATAAGCCCATCATGCCAGACCCGATCGAATGCTTGTTTACAGTCAAGCAGGAGCATAGGGATGTGTCTTCCTTTGTTGAGGTTGTTAGCGACAAATTCGGAGACCCGCAGAAGTTGGTGTGCGGTGCCGTGTTGCTTTCGAAATCCATGTTGGAAGTCGGGAAGAATTTTCTTTTCCGAAACAAATTTCTCCAGTCGGGAAAGAATTATGCTTTCGGCTACTTTGCTGAGGGTGCAGAGTAGGCTGATGGGGCGATGGTTTGCCGGATCGCTTAGAGAGGTTTTCCCTGTTTGGGAACAAAGACGACTGTGGCGGCTTTCCAGTCAGGCCAGGTTGTTTAAGGCAACAAGATCGCATTCGGTGTGAAGTGCTTGCTTATATAGCAGCATAGCGCAGCTTTCGTCAGCGTAGTGAGGTAAGTTGTGTGCGTAGCTTTCAATGCGGTGAGGTGAAGTTTAGTACGTGTAGAATAATTCTAGTATGGTGGAAAGCTCTGTGTTGAGGTATGGTTAAGGGTAAATGATGTACAGTATTGAAGTAAATTATTGTAAGGTGGTAAAAGCCACGTTACAGTGCCTTTGGACTCTTATGTAATAATAAAATAAGTCAGTGAGTGGTGTCTTTTTAATCTTTTAACCTATTCTCCAGCACTTGATCGCAAATATGTATATTTTCCAAAAGAAGAGTTAAAGTGCATCTGCACTTTTCTGGAAGTACTAATAGAGTTGTCACTTTATGCTAGCAGTGCAGTATCATCAGCATTGGTTACCGTCATTATGAAGTCAGAGTTGGTCACTAGAAGTTCTGCTATATAAAGAATGTAGAGCACAAGGACGAATACATTGCCTTGGTGCACGCCAGCACGAACAAGTCTCAAATCCGACTCAGCATCGCGGAATCCAACTTAGAACTTCCAATTATGCGAGTAAAACCTAAGCAGAAAATAATAGGGCGTTGGTAGTTCGGGTTTTCCATGTTTAAGAATTAAAATAACCTCTGCACATTTCTTTTGCAATGGAAAAGACATAGTCTGAGTATTCTATTAAAAAACTTGACAATCATGCCGATTACGTTTTCGTGTAGCACTTTAAGTGCAAACGAATTAATTCTGTCATTCTTCTCCTGCACTTCCACAACATTTATTTCAGCAATCGGAATGAGCAACTTATTCTTCCATTTGACAAGCAACATCCTAAAAATTCCTGACTGTCTCATTGGTGCATCCATCACTCAACTCGTTAGAGTAAAAGTGTTTTGAAGGTGTATTGTCAAACACCTCGGCTTTTCTGCAGTGATCCTGCACCAATGGCCTCTGCTTTTAAATTGGTGAGCATCTAAAAACCTAATATGAAAAACATATTTTTATGATGACTGGCCTTATAAAACTCTCCACAGAAAGATAATAATATTTGTTTAAAAAAGTTGATCTACAAAAGCTGATTAAACCAATAAGGAAGAGCTGATGTAGTGCTGGGTATAGCCGAATACTTTATACTCTTGCAATCAAAGCCGACGAAATATAGTACTTTAACACAGGTGCTGGCAAAACTTATATTAATCTAGTTTGGCCGATATATGTGATATAAATATATATACATTTTTATATTATTTATATCAGGGCTAAAGGAAGTTTTGATCCAATTCAAATCATTTTTGACACATATCTCCAGACTCACCAATATTTTTGAGAAAAACTCAGCCATTCGTATGGGGATCTCTATAATTAATAATTTAATAGTGTATTGTACGGGAAGAAGTCGTGGCTTATTACTTATTTCGTTAATTTTCACACTGTAACGTAAGAATACCAGGATAATATAACATACCGAATTTGGGTGTAGCCGGATATGGATTTTCACCTAAATAAAGGCGGTGTCACGCGCATCGTCTATCGTTCACATCGCATCCTATCAGGACTTTTCTTACCATCTCGTCCATTAAAAAGCAAAACTAGTTATATGGGGAGAGGGTGGGGTTATTATCCGATTTAATATATTTTCACATTGTCGATAAGGTGTGCTCAGCACATTTGGTAATTGTAGTTTCATTGGGTTAAGAAATATATGTATCAAACCTTTCATAGGACGGGGTTAAGACCATTTTTAGGAATTTTAGCGGCACGGGTGTTTCTTTGATATTTTAATATCTTGAAACAAAGGACAGTTACAGTTGTAAGCTTAGTTGTGGCATCTTATAAGTTTTTCAATTAATGGCATTTTGAAGACATGACGGGTGGGACCATCTACGAACGTCTGATTTTTTTGAATACCAAGTTACACCTGTACAGACGGACAGAAAGACACTCAACCGGATTAAACTCGGTGGTAATGCACGAAAAAATGGAAGGGAACACGCCAGTACTGTTTTTCCGTTCAAGCGGTGCAGCAAAACATACCTCAGTCTGCGATAATGGCGGTGTTGGTTTACATTGTTCAACACCACCTTCAACTCGGATAAGTATCAGTAGACTTCAAGGAAACTAAAATATACAAGGTGCATACCAAAGTAACCAGGATTCTTAACTTGAAGCCCCGGTGGCGCCATCGACGGATGCGTTAGAATTGCCATATCTTTATCGATTGTCCAGTGAGAATTTCATGAGATTTCATTGATTGGAAGTGAAGTTATTGCATTTTAAGTGTCAGTATGTTTGTGTTAATGGTGCGAAAATGAGCTTCAAACAAAAAAATCAAAAATTGGTAAAACTTTTACTGAAGCGTTTCAATTGATGAAACAAGTTTATGGCGATGATTGCCTAGCCCGTAGCAGAATGTACGAGTGGTTTCGACGTTTTCAAAGTGGTCGTGTGGACATAAATGACGATCGCCATGTGCGCCAATCAAAATCCGTGATCACCAGAATTTTCATTGAAACTGTGCTTGAATTCATAAAAAAACAACCGAAATTATCATGAAATTCATGGAAATGGAATTGAACATCTCCCAAACATCGATTTATTGCAATTTGAACAAATATTTGGGCTTACGAAAGGTGTGTGCACGTGGTTTGTTCCGCACAAATTAACTGACGACCAAAAATTGCTCAGAATCCAACTTTCGAAGAATGATTCTTTGACCAAAAATCACATTTTAACCATTAACTACTCTCAGTATTCACCTGATATGGCACCGTGCGGCTTCTACTTTTCCTTTGCACCAGCATACTGGCGGCCATACCGGCCAACGCGCATTCGTTCGACATGATTTTGGACCGTGAAAAAAGCTGTCTTGAAGCAGAAGGAGACTATTTTGAATAAAATAAATTGATTTTGCCGAAAAACCATTTGTTCTGTTTTTTTTTAAGTCCTGTTTACTTTGAACGCACCTTGTATAAAACAATAGGAGTTTTATGATGGCAGAAAATTTAACGAACAAACGTTTGCATGCTGTAAAAGAGTGACGTGTAAAAAAGCGCCGATTACGCCCCATGCTAATCGCCATTAATCACACACCAAATGGCGAGGGATAATATAAACAATACAAATAACTATATACTATTTTTAATCCAGTTGATACAGGGAGTTTCTTTATTTCACGCGGTTACTTTTTAAATATACCCTAAATTGGTTCACATTTCATAAGGCGTTATATACACCTATAAAATTCCACCAGTATCAAACAGTGTATTTTTCGTTAGCCTGATAAGCCTTTAGACAGTGTGCACAGAAGACAACTATTCCAGCTGTGGAGCAGAGTATTGAAAAATACCCGAATGGTCTCCGAAACAAGCCATGTCATCGCGAGAAACAATAAGAGCTGTGAACCATGAGATTTCCTGGTAAATTTTTATGCTTTTATAGAAGATTTGATTAAAATGTCTTGGCTTGCTAAATTGGACTTCTAAAACCTATAAAATCTCAATTTGTGCAAGAATTGATGCCTTACGAACATCGAATGGGTCTAACCGCCATGTCATCGAGCACGCTAGGTGAATGGGCATACGAAAAAGAGATGGCATAAAAAGAGATGGCTACCGATCCCAATTTTCAGAAAAATTTTGTTCAGCGATAAAGCTTACTCTTGGTTGAATGGATACGTTAATAAAAAAAATTATCGTATTTGACGTCTCATCATCCTACATCCTCAGAGAGTCAATGTTTGTTTTAATCTAGGGCAAGGGTGCCTTTGGTCCATACTTTTCAAAAAGAAGCTGTTCAATGGGGAACGCTATAGAGCCATCATTAATGACTTTTTTTTTGCCTGAACATCCCAGATATGGCAACAATCAATTTATTCGAAAAATATTTGTTGTGCATATTATTTCGCGCCGTTATCATAAATACAGGCCAGCTATATCGAGTTCTTCTTATAAGCATATTAAAATTAACGGCCTTTTTTTAACAGCCGTTATTTTATTGCAGTCGCTTATTCCCCCTACTTGGTATTTAGGGTTCAGTAGGGTAATCCTTTTTCAATTTTTTTTTTTTTATTTATTTGTGTAGAAACCCACTTTAACATTGGAAGGTTTCGAAAACAACCCAAAAATAATAATTAGGGGTATGTCATTTTTCAGCGTTTATGTCCATCTTTGTATGCTTTTTCAGTATCTCAAATTTTAAAAACATTTTTCTCAAACACACACTTTTTAAACTGGTGGATATGATTCCGGTTGAACTACTCAAACGATTTGCTTAATTTTATTTTTTTTTTATGTTCACAAAACGCCTGGTTTTTTATAATTTATTAACAATGTTATGACAAAATTTATATAAAAAAACATGGGGAAAAATTGAAAAAAAAACATTAATTACTTTTTATTTATCAACATTTTTTCAGGATTCTAGTAGGGACGATAACCATTCATGTACTTTTTAAGAATAAATTGGGTTTTTGTGTTTCAGATGATCAAAACAGTAATTTTTCCAACAGATGTCATCAAAAACTGAAAGATTTGTTTATATACTCTACGATATGCCTCATGATATGTGAAAACAGTTCTACTGTAGAATAAAAATTTCTATGAAAAAAATGTCAAAAAAGCAGGCCAGATTGTCAATGACCACTTAAGCATACAGTAGAGGCCCGCCTAATCCGGATCAATTAAAACCGGCCCTATCCGGAATATATGAAATAACCGGATTACCAATGACATATCAGAACTATGTATTATGAAAAAATATTTTTAAATTTCCGTTTGGTTATTTTAACAAATAATAAACATGTTCCAATAAAACAAAAAAAAAACTTAAACCAATAAAGCATAAAAGCGAATGTAGTGAATAATAAACATGTGATCCGGATTAGAGAATACGGATAGAGAATGTCGGTCCGGATTACAAAAGGGACATAATAGAAATTTGAGTTTTTTTAACCCTGTCCGATTAGCAGTGGAATCTCGGATTAGGCCATGTCCGGATGTAAGGGCCTTCTTACTGTATATGTATTTTGTAATAGTCCATTCTAAACTTAAAAGCAAATGTATGCACATGTTGATGTGCTCACAAGTGAAAGGTTATTTATGATTTCTTGTCCAAAATTTCATCATCATTTGAGAAGTCGCTTTCTCCAAAAACCAATTGATCAGTTTGTGACATGTTATCTTCAAATGGAGCGTTTTTGCACACAAAACACAATTAATAACAACTGACTGACACGTGAAGTATGAAGTATAGGTTATATGATTGCACTTTGTAAGCTCTTGTTTGACTTGTTAACGTAAGCGTACCAACAAGTTAACAACCGTTCTTGAATTCTAACACTACTCCCTTCAGCATTGTTGTTTTTCATACAGGTGTAAATATCAGCTACGCTCATTGAAGCTTATTCTGATGATCAGAACTGGGAAATTTCGCGATGGGGCTGATTAAATTGAATGGCTATTAATAATAGCAAAAATATCATCATTTATAATATAGTATTTATAATAATATAATATATATACATGTATACATATATACATATAAATGCATATATCTCAGAATCTGAGGCTCAGAGTATACAAAAAACAATCTAAGAAATTATAATAAAAAAATTTCTTAAAATTTAAAGAGAAAGTTGTTTGGTATTTTGATTGAAAGTAATCAAAAGAATCGCTGAAAAAGAATCAATTATTTATTTTGATTATTTTTGATTATTGTCATTAATTTATAATAACCCTTATTATTTTTTGATTCTTTATAATCGTAATCATTACGTAATCCCAATATTTCATACGCACAATTAAATAATCATTACGATTCTTTTTAGAAAATAATCTAACGGATTACTAATCGTAATCATTAATTTGAGATTCTCAACAAACTTTTCTTTAAGCAGAAAGAGGATTCATACTATATTCTATGTATACGGTTGTTACCTGTGATTGCTTGCTTGCTGTAACTAGGAAAGGTTTGCATAAGTACTTAATGGAGCATTTAACTCTAACGAAAGATGAAAACAAAAATACTGAAAACTCGACACCACTAAAATAAAAATGATTAGAAAAAATAAATATGCCATATTGAAAACCTCAAACCCAATATATGTATACAATAAACATTATTTGATTATTTTTGATTATTAAAATGGAAAACAAATCTTAATGGGTAAAGAAAGGAATTTTAATTTCAATGTTTTTTTAACCTAAATATATAAATTGAAATATGCTGTTGGTTCACGACTTAACTTTTTCAAGTTGCAATACGTTGGTAAATCTAATCTAGCTACTCTAATATCATAATATCTACAAATAAGCAGATTCACAGGCAGGAAAGAACGTGGGAAAAATTTTTAGACCGATGTTTCAGTGCTCACAGTTGGTGAGTGTGGCTGTTTAATAATTAGAACACAGTCATCAACATTCTACTAAAAATGTTAATCACATGTATTGTCTATGCAACATAATCACGCCGCAGACGTTGGAACAACTACTTACCACTACTTCCGACAACTGCTTTCAATCAAACTGCAACAACATGTAAATATCACATCAACGTTTCACCGCCAACTGCCAGATGACGGTGCCATTCACGTAACTACATACATTGGCTGGCTGTCGTTGGGTGAACGGATAAAGTAAAATGCATATTTTCTCCATTTATTCTTTCCAATACCTGCAAGCACGAATAAACAATATCCTATAGAATACCTACTAGTTCATATATGCTATATGCACATGCAATTGTATATTTGCATGTCATCACAACATTTCAGAATGGTTAACAGCTTGTTGTGTGCCTGCCTACCAGCTGCTGTTGTGGTAAGATTTTACTGCGCATATAAGTATGTGTTGTGGAAGACGTTGGTCAGCAATGTGGGCAACTTGTGCTGAGTGTATACTAATAACCAATTGTTGTTTGTTTCTTATCGGCATCATGTTCAAACCGGGAAGCTTGTTGGAAAAGTTTAGTCAACTGCCCCAAAAAGCATGCTAACGGCAATTATTAGAAACTGATGGACTAAACACAAAGTAAAAACAAAATATGAATCTCTAAATTAGTACACAGCCATTAAATATTGCAGTCCTTTATAATTTTTCTAAGAATTCCTAAGGCATTATTTAAGTTTTAACTCTATTTCATTCTGGATAGTATAACTTCAAAATTTGAATATGATTTTCATATTTCCTGCAATGTCTCTTAATAAACGCTTTTGCATCAGTGTGGCGTTCAATTTTTCTTATTGAGAGTTTTACATTTGCACACCTGCGTGTGATTCATTTTGGCAGCGTTTAAGTCAGTTGGCTTTGCTCTAGTTTCTTCATTACTATTTTATACCCGAGTCCGCAGGGGTTTCTGTTAATATCCTCCCGTAGTTCATCCCATTTTTTTCTTTTTGCTGTCGTCGATAACGTGCTTGAGCTCCTTTTTTGCTACTTTGTATTGTTCGGCTTCTTAGATGCGGCTCCTCTGCGCCTGAATGTGTAGATCTGCGAAGGCTGAAGCACGTGCGTGAGTTGGGCGATATTTTCAGTCCACCGCAACCGCAAGACTTTTTTGACAACCTATTATTAAGCATTGTGTGCACGACTGAACCTGTACGGCCAAAGAAATTATGGCGACGCACATTGGGATTTCCGTGGCTGAAATTCAAAATGGTATGTTGTTGATTTGAAAGAAAATTCTCTAGTTTGTTACCAACTATCTATACATTATTTTCCCCACAGTATTAGGATTCTATCTGCATTAGTTTTTTGACCAGAACTTGCCCAAAGTTGGTGAAATGTTTGAGAACATCAAAATTAGCAAAAATTTACTCAAAGTCAAATCGATGATACACAAAACAACTATTGAAATTCAACTTTATTATTATTTTTCATTTATAATATGTATCAAAAGAAAAAAAAATTTGCATCAAAATCCATTAAAAAAATAATAATGCATAAAAAAATATTGTGGAATAAATACAACTTGGACGTCAAAATTTCAATGTTCTTCAAATTCAAGTGGTGTGTCTTTTAGTGCTGTCTACCGCTGTCGACATACATACACCGAATTAAAGCCTGAAGTCTCAGCTAAACGATAAAAAAAAAAAATCAGCTGCCCCAAATTGCCCCCCTGGAAAAAAACAATGAGATACTCTAAAATGGCAAGTTACCGCCCAAAAGTATGCAATATATATATAACAAGTTACATGGAACTATAGGATGTATCATTCAGAAGAATTGGACGCATATCCACTAACGAAGATGTGATGCATCACTTCTTAATGTCTTCGGGACCGTACATAAACATTTTTCGTAGTAAAATAAAATTAACAAGTAAGGAAGGGCTAAGTTCGGGTGTCACTGAACATTTTATACTCTCGGCTGATAAAGTGATAATCGAGATTTCATTATACGTCATTTACATATTTTTCAAATGTATTTTTAAAGTTTTATTCCGCTATCATCTTTTGGTTCCCTAATAACTTCATATACTGAGAGTATTATAGTTTTGTTCACATAACGGTTGTTTGTAAGTCCTAAAACCAAAAGAGTCAGATATAGGGTTATATATACCAAAGTGATCAGGGTGACGAGTAGAGTCGAAATCCGGATGTCTGTCTGTCCGTCCGTCTGTCCGTCCGTCCGTGCAAGCTGTAACTTGAGTAAAAATTGAGATATCATGATGAAACTTGGTACACGTATTCCTTGGCTCCATAAGAAGGTTAAGTTCGAAGATGGGCAAAATCGGCCCACTGCCACGCCCACAAAATGGCGGAAACCGAAACCTATAAAGTGTCATAACTAAGCCATAAATAAAGATATTAAAGTGAAATTTGGCACAAAGGATCGCATTAGGGAGGGGCATATTTGGACGCAATTTTTTTGGAAAAGTGGGCGTGGCCCCGCCCCCTACTAAGTTTTTTGTACATATCTCGGAAACTACTATAGCTATGTCAACCAAACTCTACAGAGTCGTTTTCTTCAGGCATTTCCATATACAGTTCAAAAATGGAAGAAATCGGATAATAACCACGCCCACCTCCCATACAAAGGTTATGTTGAAAATCACTAAAAAGTGCGTTAACCGACTAACAAAAAACGTCAGAAACACTAAATTTTACGGTAGAAATGGCAGAAGGAAGCTGCACCCAGGCTTTTTTAAAAATTGAAAATGGGCGTGGCCTCGCCCACTTATGGACCAAAAACCATATCTCAGGAACTACTAGACCGATTTCAATGAAATTCGGTATATAATATTTTCTTAACACCCTGATGACATGTACGAAATATGGTGAAATCGGTTCACAACCACGCCTTCTTCCAATATAACGCTATTTTGAATTCCATCTGATGCCTTTTCTGTATAATACGAGTATATACATTAGAACCAATGATGATACCAAAAAAATTTCGACCAAAATGCCCCCCTAATGCGATCCGTGCCTTTTCCTTTTACTTTTATTTTTTTAAAATTTGACATTTTATAGGTTTTCGGTTTCCCCCTTTGTGGCTGGCAGTGGGGATTTTGCCCCTTTCGGGCTAACCTTCTTGGGCCAAAAGGTCGGGACCAAGTTTCATCATGATATCTCAATTTTTTCCCCCCCAAGGC
>NC_065920.1:55354189-55367919 GCF_024586455.1 Bactrocera neohumeralis | reverse complement strand
AAATGTCTCCATTCGAATAATAATTTGGCGATTTTAATCCTCTTTTCCAATTGCTAAACGTCAAAACCTCCTCAATCCAGTCAACTGTCAAAGTTTAGGTGGTTTTGACGTTTAGCAATTGTTCTCTCCAGTGAGAGACGAGTTGGGCATCCCATTATTCCTGGTTGCTGATGTCGATAACCAACTGAACTGCATCTCCTCGTCGGTTCCCTTTTTCGCTTTGGTAAGGGGGCGGTATCATGGTTGTTGGTTGGCGTACTTGTGTGTGGGTGTCAATTAAAGGGCTGCATGAATACGCAAAAAACAAACTTTGAGTCACTGTCCAAAAATTTCAACTTGCACTCACTCACACAACGTAAAAATGAATTCTGATGTTTGGGTAAAATAAGGACCGAGTCTCATTAGTGAGAACAACAACGAGTTCGCTCAACTCATAGCACTCTCACAAGTAACGATCCACTCTCTGCAGAATTGGTCTACCAAAGCATTTCATTGTGTTGGTGTGAATTAATTCTGTACAAGAAGGATGTTGGCTGAGTGAATGATGTTCGTGTGAATTAACAACTGTTAATTCGAGTTATTCTAGTTGCACGACTAGAAAGAAGTATGTAAATACGCATAGATAATTACATACGAATGTGGATAAAAGAAATGTTTCTAATATTCAATTTTATTGCAGTTTTTCATGAAGTTTATTTAGGGATTAATAGATTTAACAAAATATTTTGTAAATTGTATTACAACATGGCAAATATTAGCAAACAATTGCACTGAATTTCGCGGTCAATTACTTACATCCATTATTTTTGGTGAAAAATATGAAATATTAAAATAAAAATCTGCCAAAACTATTTTACTCCCTTTTATCTCCGTATACACAAAACAAATGACGAATTTAAATATTTAATAAACTGTCTCGGTTAAGCGTCTACGGCCAGTACAATGCAGGCAAACATGTTGTGGGGAAAACCCTTCCGTTTATCTTCTCTATTTGCTTGCTTAGCTGAACACTATGGGTGCACCCTGTTCTGTTAAAAGAATGAGAGAAACAATGAATTCACATAACAATAAGTGACGATCACACACTATTCCACTACTAAGCGAACGCTAACGCCTTGCATTCACTGCTGGTTGATGATATGAGTGTGAGTTGGGTTTGTTTATGAGAAGAATGAGCTGAGTCTACCTGCTAGCGATAAACAACAACTTACAATGTCTTCTCTGTATCTGCATTCACATAATTCCAACTCAGCGTCGGCGATCAACTCGAGTTATGAGATGAATTCATAAATTCTCTGTTGCATTCATAGCGTGAATTAATTCTTGCAACCCTTTAGTGTCAATATGTGTTGCTCTCGTGAGTAATGTGGATGGTAAATGGTGATGTGATGAGTGTGGTGAAGGATGCGTGTCAGTGTTGATACATATGTGGAGTTGATGTGGTGTGCTAATGTGATGTGTGTGTGGATGCTCATTTATACAGCTGTAACGCTCATGCGAACAAAATTTGTAGGTAAGATTTATCGAATATGGGGATTTCCCAGTTACTACTATGTATATTCATTTCAGCAATGATGCTAAGTGTGGTAAAAACAAACATAATTACAAAACAGTGATTTTGAAACCGTACTAGATTAAAAATTGTTTACAAAAAAAAAATATTTCAACCGTTTAACTTCAAAACCGTGTAAAAAAGTGTTGGGTGTACCCAATATATGTAGCTTTAATTATTAGCATTTATTCATTTGGCACTTTTGCACAGAAAAACTTATTTTAGCTTCTTCTAACAGTTAAAGTTTAATATAGAGTCTAAAGTTAAATATAAAAAAAGGATTTTAAATTTAGTTTGATCAATTTGTCAGGCAGCGGTTGATGCCGCTGGTCTGTCCTTCTTGCCTTCTTCAGCTCTACTATCCAACTATACTGCTTGAATATTGTTCGAGTTTTGTTCTGTTTTGCTTTTGTTCAGAGACGCAATTAAAAGGCACGTCCGCTACGTGTGGACCTTTGACCCACAGGTTCCACTCCCACATCTATACTTTTATATATGTAATAGGTTGTCAAAAAAGTCTTACGGTATTTTCGCTAGTTGGCGCTGAAAGCGCGTAGTTCTAGTTTTATTTGTCGCATCGGGTCATGCTATACCTTTTTGGAAATCTCATTTCACGCGCTAATACGTGTTTGATTGATTGTCGTTCCTTTTAAGTCGTTCGTGAGTTAGAGCGTCGCAAACATGGAGCAAAATAAAGAGAAAATACGGCATATTTTACAGTGCTACTACGATAAAGGCAAAAATGCATCTCAAGCCGCCAATAAAATTTTTGCAGTTTATGGACCCGATACAGTTTCCATTTCCACCGCACAACGATGGTTTCAACGTTTTCGTTCTGATGTAGAGGTGGTCGAAGATGCGCCACGCTCCGGAAGACCTGTCGTCGAAAATTGCGATAAAATCGCTGAATTGGTCGAAAGAGACCGGCATAGTAGCAGCCGTAGCATCGGTCAAGAGCTGGGCATGAGTCATCAAAAATTCGTTTCAATTTCAATAAAAAACAAAAACTAAATTCAATAAAATTACCGCAAGACTTTTTTGACAACCCATTATGTATAAAAACTAAAGGCGTTAGGCACTATACTACATAAGTATGTTAGCAGAAGCACAAATTACTGCTCACCTTTGAAAAAATTCATTCCCTCTCAGCACGTGTCGGATACTCAACCCTACCAAAGAAAATATGTGCAAATCAGGACTGGAAAATGTACTTAAAAGAAAAGAAAGCAGAAATATAAAGATTTATACATACATATGTATGTAGTATATTCTCATACTCGAATACTCAGGAATGCAAAGAACCAAGAATTTCCGCGGTTTAAATTGAAAGAGATCAAGCTGTTATTTGGCTGGCAGGTACCAACACCTGCTATTACTTGTGTAGTGAGCAATTGCAGCCATTTCGTTTGTTATGTCAATTATAGTTCTTTTTGCTATTGTGCTTGTGTGATAGGTTGTTTATGCGTGTGGTTCCCTGCGAACCACGGCTACCCGCTTGAGACAAATATTCCAATACAACTACATATTTTTTCCCTATACACTAACACCAACCCACATTTTCGGGTTATTTTTTGTTTACCTAAATGCGATGAAAAAAAGTTTATTTCATTTCTTGATTTATTTGAATGAGTGCGAAGGAGAAAACATTATTGTCAATAGTGACAAAAGAAAATCCCAAAAAGAGTAATAAAAAAACGATTGAAAGACGCATGTCATTCGTGATCGTACTATCGTAAGGAAGGCTCGTACAACAAGAAGGTAAGTGAATGCTTTTTTTTAAATAATTTGCAAATAATTACTTCATTTGTTTTTATAGCATTGAAATTAGCAGCTGCAGCAATATCATCAGAAGCAGCAAATTTAAATTGTTAAGTAAGTATGTGAGAAAAAGTGTGTGTTGTTTGAAATTGGATTGCGCAGTTCAACATAATACGCAAAAATAATTACATACATACATATGTACATAAGTATGTATTTTATGCGTTTAAGGCGGCCTGCACAATCCAATATAATATGTGAAAACAAATGTTTGCCTTATATTTTAAATAATCAGATAATATTATTCTTTTATTTCAGATATTATTATGATTTTTATTTAATTATTCTTTCTTTTCAGATTTTATCACTATTTTTATTTAATTAATATTGGCTTTCAGAGTAAATTCTATTTGTATGTAATATATTTTATTCTTTCAGATAATATTAATCCTTTTTTTTGATATTATTATCATTTTATACAATTAATCTTTCTTCAATGTAATTATTATTTATTTTCAGGTATTAATAATCTTTATTTTGTTTTCAGGTATTTGTCTTTTATAATCTTTCTCCACTCTTTTATTTTCAAGTTTTAAAAATTCTTTTCTTTATTTAATCTTTTTTCAGGTATTAAATATTTTTTAAATTAAATATATTTTTATTTATGTAAATTGTAAAAAATTTTTTGTAAACATATAAAAAATAAAATAAAATAAAAATTTTGAAAATTAAAAAGTTTAGTTTGAAATTTTAAGAAATTTTAAAAGTAGGAATCAAAAAATGCAACCCTGCATCAGCCGTCGATTGGGGATATTAGAGCAGGACAGATATACTTTTTTATATGACACTGCTGAATGAGCGCAACAAAGATGTATGATCACATGTATACGTACGTGAGTAGGTAAAATATCTGCCAGGCTTAAGAAACATTCTATATGTTTACCACCACGTTTACCACCATGTTACCCGCTAATTATCTGGTGTTTTACCCGCTCATGGTTAGCAGGGGTTGTATATTTGCGAATGTAAGTGTCTTGAATAAGCTCGTTTTTTGATTCCAAGCTTATCACCTTAAGAACAGTACATGGGTCTGGCAGTGAACGAGGGCAAGACGAAATATCTCCTGTCATCAAACAAACAGTCGTCGCACTCACGACTTGGCTCTCACGTCACTGTTGACAGTCATAACTTTGAAGTTGTAGATAATTTCGTATATTTGGGAGCCAGCATAAACCCACCCCTCAATATCAGCGTGGAAATCCTGCAGGATTGCTCTTGCCAATAGGTGCTACTTCGGACTGAGTAGGCAATTGAAAAGTAAAGTCCTCTCTCGACGAACAAAAGCCAAACTCTATAAGTCGCTCATAATTCCCGTCCTGCTATATGGTGCAGAGGCTTGGACGATGACAGCAACCGATGAGTCGACGTTACGAGTTTTCGAGAGAAAGGTTCTGCGAAAGATTTATGGTCCTTTGCGCATTGGCAACGGCGAATATCGCATTCGATGGAACGATGAGCTGTACGAGATATACGGCGACATTGACATAGTTCAGCGAATTAAAAGATAGCGGCTACGCTGCTAGGTCATGTTGTCCGGATGGACGAAAACACTCCAGCTCTGAAAGTATTCGACGCAGTACCCGCCGGGGGAAGCAGAGGAAGAGGAAGACCTCCACTCCGTTGGAAGGACCAAGTGGAGAAGGACCAGTCTTCGCTTGGAATATCCAATTGGCGTCACGTAGCGAAAAGAAGAAACGACTGGCGCGCGGTTGTTAACTCGGCTCTAATCGCGTAAGCGGTGTCTACGCCAATTAAGAAGAAGAAGAAGCTTCTTACCACCTTTGTACCATTATTTTGCCATGCAATATACTTATACTTTTTTGCATTATTTTCTATACATACTGTTTTATTTTTATTACGTTATTTCGTTTTATTTCATAAGTTTTTCCAAGCTTGATGAATGTGCTCAGCGCACCTGCTTGCATTGCGGTGACGGTAAGTGACTGACAACTTCCATTTACAACCCACAATTATGCAAATTTCCATCGGTATAGTTATTTTCATTTCACTTTGTTGGATTCACTGCCCGCTTTACTTACCGTTTTCGGTGTTTGAAAATAAAACATGTATATTTCGGTTTTATAATATAGCGGGCACACTCGATTGGTTGAGTTTATTTTTCTTTTATAATATCAATTCACGCAATATAATTTTTAACAATATGAGTTGAACACTCGATTAGTGGGGGTTTCTTTTTCTTTTACAATGTAGGATAAAATTGTAATATTTCACGATGGGACGCTGCGTAGCGGTGGCGGGAAAGCGTAGTTGATGCCAAGGCGATCGAATCTTATCTGATTTGAGTGAAAGCGGACCCTTTTTCCATGGAGTGATGTGGTGTGTGTTTTAGTGTGTGGATCCTGCGCTCGCGCAGGCGACTAAGGCTCATTTAGCCATCCCGGCCCCCCTAAGCGAATATTTCAGCCTAGAATGCTTTGAAGCTGCTGGAGTGTGGCTACGACGCTGCTAAGGCCTGAGGCGCGGCGTGGACGCGGTCGTGGTTGCTGGCGTCGTGTTGATGCCCCATTGTGTGGCCGTCGGGCATGGGATGATGATGGCCCACTTGTTCGACGGGGCCGCGCATCCCGGCTTACTGGAGGTCGTCGTATTGCGCCGCGGTTGCGGCCGGAAGGTTGTTGACGGGTGTCATTCCGAGTGAGTCGGTGCAACATGGTGTGATGCGGCCGCATACAAATTTGGCACAGATTGCCCGAAGTACACTCGTGCGTTTGGTGGACAGGAGTCAGGCAATTCAGACAATGGCCGTGCGCCTGCACGACCAACTGGCGTTGTGGAGGTGGCAATCCCTTAAAGATGACGCATTGTGGCAGCCGGTGGGGTCGACGACATAGAGGACATCTACGGCGTTGTGGGTCGACGACAAACGCGGGTGTTGGCGGCAATGCTACCCTTCCATTCCGAGGCGCCGTTGGGGTGGTTGTTCGGGGCGCTGCAACTGGGGCAGCCGCAACGTTGGCGTGGCACATTGACAGCCGAACGAGTGATTGGTGTCGGGGCTGCTGGCATGTCTGCATCCATATTGACCTGTTTGAAAGAGTGTAATTTCAATTAGGATTTGGTTGCATATAAGACATATGAGCATGGCTGCCACGTTATGCGGCATGAGTGGGTCGTTAGATTAATCGACTACATTTGTGTGGTATTTTAAATATATATATATGTATACGTATTTATATAAATTTTTATTTTATTTGTTTTTATATTCGGTTAACTTTTGGCCTTTTCCACACAATCTTTTATGGGTTTAGTTTTGTTGGTTTGGTATTTACACGTTAGGGGTTTTTTGCACAATTTTTAGGATATTTTATATGTATTTATATATTTCACACGCTATATTTTTGAGTTTCACCCGCGATTTAAAATGTTTGTATTAGCATAAAAATATTTCATTTTGATTTCGACATAATTTTTCTTTTTTTTTTTTGATTTTGATGTAACGGTACGGAACCGTTTCGTGTAATCCGTTTTCAACTGTTTTTTTTTTTTTTTTGTATGTATGTATTTGTCACTGCACTTTGATTTCACTTGCACTAAATTTTTTTTTTATGTATGTGCCCCACACGAATTTTGTAAGTAAACCACCTTTTGTCTATATGTTTATGTCACAAATTTGATTTTTTTTTTTTCAATAGTGCCGTTCTTTGCGGCTCGAAGGACCAATGTTGGGTTCACTGCCCGCTTCACTTACCACTTGATCGCTTTCTTTCCTTTTAACCTTAGAACCGTGAGTTGGGCACTCAGTGCCCATTCTCTTTTTTGAAATTGAATTTCTGGGATTTGGGCAGTTCAATTTGATCTATTTTCCGCGTAGTGATAAACTGTTATTTTAGTTATAAGTTGACAGAATTTTGGACATATAACTCTTATAATAGGAAAGTAACGGCATTTTATATTTTTTATGTGACTTGGGTCACTCAGTGCCCATAATATTTCTTCATATAGTTTGTATGAAGAAGCGTAATTTTCTAACGGTTTTGGTGATTATTGTGTATTTCTAATTAGTTTCGCGTAATATTTTCAAGTGAACAGTTCATTTTTGGTTGTGACGGATATATTTTTTTGAAATGAGTGAAGAATTGGCGATTTATTTGGCCAATTTACGGCGGGAATTGACGAAAGAAGAAGAGGAGAATATTTCAAATTATTTGAATGCTAATGATAGCGATGATGATGATGGTGGAAGAGAACCTAAATTTGGTGGTGACCACGAATCGATACCCAGTGGCCAATCGGACTACGGAGATGATAATGCTCAGCCCATTAGTGATCCACGGTTCGAAGAATATATCCATGAGGAGGCTGCTGTAGATAGAGACAATGACGAAAGCAAACTTAATTTGTCAAATACGGCTATTGAGGGCAATCGTGGAGAAAAATATTGTGGTCAGGGAAGAAACAATACAACTTTATTTTGGTCAATGCCAAGCCAAACTGAAAAACAGCGAACGAAACTGGCATTGGAAATACATAGACAATCAACTTCACTATGCACGGAAAGTTTTGGATCTAAAATCGATGCCTTCATACGCGTTTTTCCAGTGTCTCTTGTTGAAAGTATTGCTCTTCAAACGAATAGGAAAGCTAAAAGAGTAATACAGGCAAATATGCATCAAACAGTTAAAAAAAAAATAAGATATTGGCAAGACACAAATGCGGATGAATTATATGCTTTTATTGCAATAATTTAATACTCCGGAGCTGAGAAGGCAAACTTAGTTCATGCTAAGGATCTTTTTCACAAAACGAACATGCTCTTTTATAGAGCATTGATGTCACTGCATCGGTTTGAGCAATTATACCGTTTTATACGCTTTGACGATTCCCGGACTCGCGCTGAGAGACTACGATACGAAAAATTGGCGCCTATTCATCATGCATGGATTATTCTTGGCGAATTTGACGATACCATTTGTCCCAGGTACAGAATTGACAGTTGATGAGCAGTTACTTTCAACAAGAAACCGATGCAGTTTCCGCCAATACATTCCCTCTAAGCCTGAAAAATATGGCGTAAAAATATTTTGGCTTATTGACGCAAAAACCAACTATCCACTTGCAGGCGAAGTATATTTGGGTGCACAGCCTAATGAACAGCGGTCGCTTGGTATTGTGCGCAATCTTGTTATGCGACTCAGCAACCAATATTTGGGCAGGGGAGCGAATATTACGATGGACAACTTTTTCACAAGTTATGAACTGACGGAAGATTTGCTTCTGCGGAATACTACGCTGGTGGGCACAATACGAGGCAATAAGCCACAATTGCCAAAACTATTTACATCCTTTGAAGAGGCAAAAAAAAGAGGTGTATTTGAATCTGTGTTTTGTTTTTCAAAACCAATGCAATTAGTAAGCTTTACAACACATTCGAAGAAAAATGTGCTAGTGCTTTCAACTGCTCATGCCAGCGAAGATGTAAATCCTATAACAAAAAAACCACAAGTCATACATGATTATAATGAGCATAAAGGTGGTGTTGATACTTTTGACAAAATGCTACGTGGATTTTCTGGCAAAGAAAAACAAACCACTGGCCCATGGGATTATTTTATAATATGCTGGATATTGCTGGGCTTGCAGCGTTCAGGCTGTTTGATGTTAGTCACCCTATGTGGAACACCAATAAGTCTGAAAAGCGTAAAATATTTTTGAAAGAACTCTCTATGGAGCTAGCGCAAAAGCAATTACAAAACCGATGCAAAACAAAAATTAATTCTACAACTAAAATTGCATTGGACTTGATCAATTTCAAACGGTTTCCTGCAGTGGTGAGCTCGCGTCCATCAATAAAGGTAAGTTTATTTTATTTCAAAATTAGTTCAGTTTCAAATTTATTCACTATTTTCTTTCTTGACACAGGTCAACACTTTGAAACGGCGGTGTGAAACCTGCAAAACTAATAAGATCGATAATAAAACAACAGCAGTTTGTGACCATTGCCTTATTCCGACATGCACCAAACACTATATAAGGACGTGTGAAAAGTGCTATTTTGCAAAATACAATGCCGAAGCTGAAACGGACTCAGACAACGATGAATATGTGGACAATACTCCAAAAACGTCTACACCCAATCAAAATATATCAGAAAGACAGAGAAGAATTTCACCCATTTGAGCAGTTCGAAATTAAAACTTTATTTGATTTTCATATTTTTCAAAAAAAAATACATTTGTTTCTAGCAATAATCCCAAGTTTCATTAAATTATTTACATAAACATGCGAAATATTGGCATTTCTATAAAAAAAACGTCTTAAAAGTCTAAATTTCCATACAAAATACATTACTGGGCACTGAGTGCCCAAGTCACGAGATTAAGTTGTACAGCTATGTCACGGTTCTAAGGTTAAATAAAAAAAAATCGGGATTCACACTTGTGTCTTAACACTATATGTATTATAATAGTAGCACTCGATTTGTAGGCGTTCTCACAATCGAAATTTTCCCTGGATTTGTGGGTTTTCCCTTTTTTTTGAACAAA
This sequence comes from Bactrocera neohumeralis, assembly GCF_024586455.1. Taxonomy (NCBI): domain Eukaryota; kingdom Metazoa; phylum Arthropoda; class Insecta; order Diptera; family Tephritidae; genus Bactrocera; species Bactrocera neohumeralis. The sequence continues at coordinate 55,358,046 of NC_065920.1, read as the reverse complement.
TCTAAATGCACTTTTACTCTAACACAATTTCAACTTAAACTAAACGTCAATTGCGGATTTCAAAGGTATGAAGGTGGATCGAGCTGGAGCGCTGTGTAGCGGTGGCGGACAAGCGACATGGATTCAAAAAGGCGATCGAATCTTAACTGATTTGAGTGAAAGCAGACCCTTTTTCCATGGCGTGATGTGGTGTGTGTTTTAGTGTGTGGATCCTGCGCTCGCGCGAGTTAATTTATTTACTCGTTATGAATAAAATAAATATAATTTTAAGTCAGCCAATGAGATTGGTACTGACTGATCCTTTATTCGTTTAATAATTCACAGTATACACATGTACTTAAGTATTGAATATATTAAACTTAAACTGTACCTTTACAAGTGGTATACAGAACTTGTTACTCGGCAGTCGATAATGATAAAGTGACCTCGAGGCTATTGTTCCAGTTGCTTATATAGGCTATGCTTATCGCTGCTCATACTATTGAGATGCTAGTTGTTTACTAGTAAATAACTATTTGGGTTGTTATTGTTTGTTGTACTGATAGTGCGCTTCTATTGTTCTAAGATAAAGTTGTTTTGATGATTTTTCTTTAATGTTTACTGAAAGATAAGGTTGTGGTTAAAGGTTAAAGTATTAACTCTCCCCTCTCTTGTGAAGAATAGATCTCCTGATCTATACTTGAGTCTTGAGTAGATGAGTCATTCCTACACGTTCTATGGTAGCGTTGTAGTTTCTTAGATATACAGTTGTTTGATAAATTATATATAGTTTGAATATTACAAATATACTTAATCCTAGGACTACAAGTACTCCTATAGTTATGAACATATTCTTGATTGGGTGTTCTTCAAATGGTATTAAAATTTGTTTAATTTTTTAATGTTGTCAAATTGATATTCGTTTTCTGATTTCAATATTTCAAGAATGTGAATTCTTTCGTTTTCATTAGCTATAATATAATCTTTAATTTCTTGTTCCTGGTTGTGGAATACTTCTGAGTCAATAATAATTGTTTCATTAAATTGTATTAAATTCGATCCTTCAATTGATTTTCCGTTCAAAATATGTTTTCCTTGTAATACGACATTACCATGTCCTAAATCTATAATAGGTGCGTTATTTTCTTGGATAACATTACAATGGGCTTCGTAACCTTTGATCATTGGTATTGTACAATTGTCATTAGGTTCTTGTTTACAAATATATTTACTTAAATTACGTTTACATTTAGATGCTAATATTATTTTATCTCCACATTTACTTACGATTTTATTCATATCCAAAATGCCTTGACGATAGGATAATGGAGTAACTTTGTAAGTTGTGCATTTCTTTTAAATGACAAGATATTTATAAATTACAATGAAAGTGTCGTCTAATCTACCTACATGCGTGTCTGCATATTCGAGTATGTCAATAACCGGTATACTAGTTTGTCCCTTTCCTAATATCCTTTTAATCTCGTCCGTATTTATTGCTGCTGAATAAAAATTTCCGTTGTTCGCGAAATTAATTGTCATAGTTAAGTCAAATAACTCCTTGTATAATTCCTGCAATACAACTTTTTGTTTAATTGTCTTAATATTAAATGTTTTCATCATTATTTCAAAGTTGGAATTAATTTGTCTTTGTTTGTTATTATTTTCAATTATGTCGTTGAGTATTGTTTTAATTTCAATCAGGTCGACGTGGTTTGGGACTCCTGTGATAAATTTCAAAATCGATCCTAAGAAATCAAGAGATCTTGAGCGTCTGGCTCGTCCATTATTCAGTAGTTGTTTTCTGAGGATTTCTATTCTGTTGAACAATGCTGTTTCTGTTGCGTCTTCACTAGGCATCTCTCCTTTATGTTCGGCGATTTTGTAGTATGGTTTAAGTATTTTGCTTAAGTTCGTCATATGGAATAGGTACTCATGTTCTTGATACAAAAATGATGGGTCAGTCTCGGTTAACACGTACTTGCGATCTTGTAAGTCGGTTATTTCCTGAGCTAAGGATGTTGCTAGGATTAATGTTAGCGTTATCATCATCATTGTTTCTGAGGTTGTCCATGTGTACGATCTTCCCCTCCGTTGTTAAAATTGTGTCCTCACGATTCTCTTGTACGGTTTTCTTCAAATAGCGTGGATTTGTTTTATTTCGTCGGTTTTGTTTCACATAAACTGTTTGTCCTGTTTTATATTCCTTTTGTGTTCGTTTTTTATTGTGGTATGATAGCATATACTCCTGCTTATTTTCGATCAGTTCTTTTATTCCTTCAGTCTTGCTCCTTTCAAAAAATAATTCGATAGGTTTCCTTTTTGTGACGGAATGTATTGTCCTATTGTATTCCTTGATTGCGTTGAATAGTTCTTCAGTCGCAGTTGATTTATTTTGTTTAATGCGCATTCTAGTAATTTCCAGAATGGTTGAATGCAGCCGTTCAACTTGAGCGTTCGATGTTGAATGGTTTGCTGCGGGCATTGAATGTTCAATATATAGCCGTTGGAATAGAGCTTTTGCTGCTATGCTATTAAATATAGTCTCGTTATCAGTCATTAGTTTATTACAAAATGGGAATATTTGTATGAGTACTTCCTCTAATATTTTGTAGAATTCTCTTTTGTCGTTTAATTTTCTCATATATGCGTATTTTGAGAATCTATCTATACATGAGAGATACATTGTTTTATCGATTTCAAATATGTCCATTTGTATTTGTGTGCCTATACCTTCAGGTATGGGTGTTTTTGCATAAACTTGTTTTGTCGGGTGGCGTTCGTATTTGTTCTCTTTACAAATGCTACAATTTCTAGTTAGTCTGATTACATCATTTTTTATATTTGGCCAATAGCAAGTTTCTAGTATCTCTAATGTATTATTTTTTGCGTTTCTATGTGCTCTTTCATGCGTATGTTTAATTATATTTTCTCTATCCTCTTCACTCGTAATGTCCTTTAATAGATTTTGACAAAAAACCTTTTTCTCTATATTAAATGAAGAGTTTATAATATCATGAATTTCATACCAGGTTTCTAGTGTAGTGTGAAATGCGGTCGTGATATTGGGTTTGATAATTTTCGTTAGTGTATCTATCAAGTCTTGTGATGTGATGTAATTAACATAAAATCTCTCGTGGTTTGCAAAAATTGTTGCTCTTTCTAATGCATTTTGTTCACATTTTTTTATCACAATTTGTGTTTTAAATTGGTTCAGTGGAGCGCTGACATCTTTAATTCTGATTGACGAGGATGATTCCTGCGAGTGTATTGAGTCGTTCGTTGTTACGTTTACTTGACGGCTGAGTGCGTCGGCTACTACATTTAAATCTCCTTTAATATATGTAATTTTTGCTCCGTATTCTTCTATAAAATTTTTCCATCGTTTTAGTTTTGAATTTGGGTTGTCCTCTGATATTGAAAAAATTAGGGATTGATGATCGGTATAAATAGTAGTATTACTAGTGTAAATGAATGTAAGAAACATCAACGAGAAGAAGAGTAGTCAGCAAACGTCGACCAACGCGGTAACACGTACACCACGAGGTTAACATAATATATTCCTTTTCTTAAAAATCAATTCTTAGAATAACATGAAATATGTATTTATTTTTAATTTAACAATCACACACACAAACAAACATTGTTAATGAATAAACTATTGAAAATCCTGACAAACGCGTTTTCTATTTAATGTGCGGCACGATAAGATACGTTAAGAATACGATACGTTAAGAGTAAGTATCTCATTAACAGTTCAGAAGCTGGGAAAGTGTGTGAAATGATGCCACAAATGAACGTAATCAAATGAACGCATTAAAAATAACAAAAAAAGCCGTGAAAAAAGACAAATTTTAAACCTAAAAGTGCAGGAGCGC
>NC_065920.1:55312036-55354089 GCF_024586455.1 Bactrocera neohumeralis | reverse complement strand
AAACATTGAAGAACTTACGGAAATATTGGTTCCCTATGTATTAGTAGCTACATAATTCATCCATAAAACATCCTCACTTCTTCAGCGACATTTTGCAGCTACTGAACGGTTGAGTGCAATGCCATATTTGAGAGAAGAAGAGTAAAGTGAATTATATATTTGATTAATATAGTAATTGTAAGAACTTAAGTAGCATTTAAAAGTTTCGAAAGTTAGAAAATTCTGTTGAATGCATTTGCTAATTTACTGATATTGTAATGTATTGGTTAGTGCACAGAATAAGCTGGGAAAAATTTTACTAGATTAACAGATAAATACTTATGGTATAAGTTTATGTGAAGTAAAACGTAAACGCCTTGTAATACATTTTTTTAACCACATAGTATGATAATAATGGCATATGCTTTAACCCTATCTTTTTCGTTTTATTATAAATGAAGCTTATTATAATTACAATCAATAGTGTTAACATTATTTCGATGAAGAAATTGCACATTAAAGTTATTTGTTCGCAACAATTCGGGTTTTGTGCAAAAGATGGCACTATAGAAAAAGTAAATAGAATTACTAAAAAAATGTCTTAACAGAGCTGGGATATTCGATGAGGTTTGACATGAAAGCCTTTTATATCAAATTGAAACATTATGTCCTTTCGAATTGTACAAAACATTGGAATCTTATTTAAAATATAGGAAATTTATTATTAAAGTAGGTAGTTGCATATCAAGTGAACAGCCAATAAGTGCTGCTGTATCTCAGGAGAAATGCGCTAGGCTCCACAATATACATCTTATATGAAGAAGACTATCCAACTGGTAATATAAATAAAATATATGAATATAATATTATCATCGACTTTTGCTGATGACAACGTCCTGTATGCCATTAAAAGTCCCATTAGAGCGATTTATATTTCAAATCCTCTTTCTGGATATGGAAAACGGATTAACTTTTCGATTACTCATTTGGCATCATACCGCTGCCGTTTTACTCTCCTCTTTCCACTTTTTCACAAACTTTTTTTTACTCTCGCGCTGAAGCCGACCTTCATATAACGGTTGTACGTGTCACATAAAACTAATCGAAACATATATAGGGTAAATGATTGGGATGACGAAACGAGTTAAATCTCGAGTGTTCGTCTGTCTGCGCAAGCTGTAACTTGAATAAAAATTAAGGTATCTTGATAAAACGTAGTAGACGTATTCCTTGGCAAAAACAGTAAGAACGAGTCCGTTAATGGATCTGCTTTTTATTTGGTTTAATAAACATATTCAGACTTTATCGACACGGAAAAAATGGATGAAATTGGAAGATAACCCCGACCACTACGCATATAACAGTAAAGTTCAGACCTTTCAAAATCAATAACCAAATACGCCATAGAAGAAGAACCCGATTCCCCTATCGATGACGACGGAGCAGACGACCATTACCCGACCATGAAGAAATTCGAATAGCAATTGCCGGCCTGAAGAACAACAAAGCGGCAGGGGCCGACGGATTGCCGGCCGAGCTATTCAAACACGGCGACGAAGAACTAATAGGGAGCATGCATCAGCTTCTTTGTAAAATATGGTCGGAAGAAAGCATGCCCAACGATTGGAATTTAAGTGTGCTCTGCCCAATCCATAAAAAAGGAGACCCCACAATCTGCGCCAACTACAGTGGGATCAGCCTCCTCAATATCGCATATAAGGTTCTATCGAGCGTATTGTGTGAAAGATTAAAGCCCACCGTCAACAAACTGATTGGACCTTATCAGTGTGGCTTCAGACCTGGAAAATCAACAACCGACCAGATATTCACCATGCGCCAAATCTTGGAAAAGACCCGTGAAAGGAGAATCGACACACACCACGTCTTCGTCGATTTCAAAGCTGCTTTCGACAGCACGAAAAGGAGCTGCCTTTATGCCGCGATCTCTGAATTTGGTATCCCCGCAAAACTAATACGGCTGTGTAAACTGACGTTGAGTAACACCAAAAGCTCCGTCAAGATCGGGAAGGACCTCTCCAAGCCGTTCGATACCAAACGAGGTTTCAGACAAGGTGACTCCCTGTCGTGCGACTTCTTCAACCTGCTCCTGGAGAAAATAGTTCGAGCTGCAGATCTATATAGAGAAGGCACCATCTTTTATAAGAGTGTACAGCTGCTGGCGTATGCTGATGATATTGACATCATCGGCCTCAACACCCGCGCCGTTAGTTCTGCTTTCTCCAGGCTGGACAAGGAAGCACAGAAAATGAGTCTGGCAGTGAACGAGGGCAAAACGAAATATCTCCTGTCATCAAACAAACAGTCGTCGCACTCGCGACTTGGCTCTCACGTCACTGTTGACAGTCATAACTTTGAAGTTGTAGATAATTTCGTCTATTTAGGAACCAGGATTAACACCACCAACACTACTTCGGACTGAGTAGGCAATTGAAAAGTAAAGTCCTCTCTCGACGAACAAAACCTAAACTCTATAAGTCGCTCATAATTCCCGTCCTGCTGTATGGTGCAGAGGCTTGGGCGATGACAACAACCGATTAGTCGACGTTACGAGTTTTCGAGAGAAAAATTCTGCGAAAGATTTATAGTCCTTTGCGCATTGGCCACGGCGAATATCGCATTCGATGGAACGATGAGCTGTACGAGATATACGACGATATCGACATAGTTCAGCGAATTAAAAGACAGCGGCTACGCTGGCTAGGTCATGTTGTCCGGATGGATGAAAACACTTCACCTCTGAAAGTATTCGACGCAGTACCCGCGGGGGGAAGCAGAGGAAGAGGAAGACCTCCACTCCGTTGGAAGTGGAGAAGGACCTGACTTCGCTTGGAATATCCAATTGGCGCCACGTAGCGAAAAGAAGAAACGACTGGCGCGCTGTTGTTAACTCAGCTATAATCGCGTAAGCGGTGTCTACGCCAATTAAGAAGAAGAAATACGCCAGAGGCATACAATTTTACACCCGAGATGGTATGGCATGGCCTTATAGGAGTCGGAATAAAAATTGAACGATGGGTGTGATCCCGGCCATCTATATCGGGACTCGCCTGACCGATTTCAACCAAATTTAGGACTTCATATTCCTATGCCACAATGCGAAAATAGGTCAAATCGGACTACAACCGCGGCTACTTTCCATATAGCTCAATTTTAAACTCCATTTAAAACTTTCACTTTCAAGTACACAAATCAAGAAGCGATTGATTTAACAAGATAAAACTTTGCCCAAATAATTCCTTTTTTCCAACTAAAACTTTTCAAGTCCCTATGTACCGAATATGCGGAGCCCAGTACCTATAGTTGACTCTGACTGAAAATATCGGTCAATGTATGGATATATAATTGAAATACAGAGATAATCCTCTCCTCATGATAGTATCTCTGTGTATCAAAATTTGGTTGAGTCGGGTCAATACTTCCCTGAGCATGCATATAACAAATGTAAAGATTTTTTTTATTTCCGGGTGACTTCATACTGCATATACACACATTATCAGTCAACATGTAAGTTACATATCTCAATGAAAACTAGCGACTGTGTTTTACTGATAACAGTGTGTGTGTGCCTAAAGTGGATAAATTGGTCGAAAACTTGACCAGCCTCCGTATAACAAACATATAAAATCCGAGGTACTTTTCTGAATCTCAGGTATGTAGTATATATGTATGTAAAAAAAGTAAGAAGTTATGCTCTTGGTACTTGCAAGAATCAAAGCCAGTAAAATACATTAAGATGTAAAACGTCAACCAGAAGATCGAAACCCAGGTAATTTTATATATACATATAAGCTGTGCTTCACGTTGTACGCGTATATGTATATTTTTTTCTCTTTATTCAATGCCTTATAAAAAGTGTTACAGTAATCGGATTTAGTTCAAATATGCGCCGTTTCGCTCGATAATCTGTTTTCATCTAGAAGGCAACTTCATAATACCCCCTCGTAGAAGCCTCAATTCTTATTTGCTAAGAACTCGGGCAGCCACTTTTCACAAGCCTCTTTTGAGTTCAACTTTACACCAACAAGGGCATTCGCCACGGACAGGAACAGGGGGTAATCACTTGGCGCTATGTCCAGGCTATATGGTGAATGGGATAAAACCTCCCATCCGAGCTCCCGTAGCTTCTGACAAGTCTTTAACGAAGTGTGTGGTCTGCCGTTGTCCCGGTGGAACATTACACTCTTCCTGTTGGCCAATTTTTGACGCTTCTGGTCGATCGCCTGATTTGTTTGCGTCAAATTCTTGTGTATCCAGCCTTCTGCAGATGGTTTAAAATGGTTTGGTGACTAACTCCCATCTTCTGGGCGATATCAGGAGATGTTCCATGCCAGTCTATTTCGATGTTTTCCATGATTTGATCGGTATTCGTCGTAACACGTTTTCCGCCGGCTGGCTTATCCATGGTGTCGTTTTCACCCGCTCTGAATCGTCGAAAGCATTCCTCCGCCATTCGACGTGATTGAGATATCTCCTAAAACACCATTAATCTTACGGAACGTTTTTCTAGCGGATTTGCCTTTAACGAAAGAAAACTTTAAAATAGCGCGAATTTCTGCGTTAGTGAACTCCATGTTTACACGTCTATAACTTTTGAACGCAATATCCAAACTAGTCATGCATAGCGTTGTTTTGTAGGTTTAGTCAAGAACTTTCAAAAATGTATAGAATTGCCAGATACGAGCTCTGTAGTATTTTATACAAAACCCCCATAGCCGACAACCTAATATATATATATAGTGGTGAATGTTGGGACTTTCCATCCCAATGCAAGGCGGCTAGGTTGTCGTGTTATGAAAAAAAAAACAAAAAGTTACCATACAAAATCAAGTAAAGCATATTCTCTTAGTATCCTCATTGCTCTATTTTCATTCATTGCTGTTGTTGCCCTAGCAATTGAGGTAAGCAACAATTTGATTTTTATATAACAGGTGGCGCAAAAATAACCTTCCGATATTTTTTGGAAAATGAAAAACTTTGATTCTGCTTGTGTATTATTTTTATTTGGTCTTTTAAATTTTTTTGCATCAAGTCGAGAATATGCTGTAGATGTCCGTCGCCACAGTTGATTGTCATTTGAGCCCTTTTTATGGCATTTTCCATCACTTTGGCCAGAACTTCCGGCGGTGGGTCCTCACATTCTTGACGGATATTGTCTTTAAGAACTGCAAGAGTCTGAGGTTTGTTGACATAAACCCGCAACTTCAAAAAGCCCCACAAAAAGAAGTCTGGAGCGGTCAAATCAGGCGATCTTGCTGGCCGGTGCAAATCGCCAAAACGGGAGATTAGGCGCCCGGGAAATGCATCCTTCAACATATCGGTTGTGGCACGCAGTGTGGCATACCATTGCTTATTTACGTGTATTTCGCATGTGTTTACTACAAAAATGTCAAAACAGAATTGACTTTAGAGGTCAATTGCAAAATTTATAGCATTTTCTGATAGGAGGATTAGTTTTGAGCCACCCTGTACATAGATGAATGCAAGCCAAGTAAGCATGCCCCGAAGCGTCTAACCACACTTCTGATTTTGTAATTATAGTAACACCTTCTGCTGTATTTAAAACTGCAAAACGTTAAGCAAGCACTAAACAGCAAATAAAATACGTGCACTGAGAGTGAGTGCATATGGCTTGCACACATAAACATATGTAGTTATAACGGCGTGTGGAGAAAAAAATGACTCCACTAAGAGAAAATTGTGTGAAAATTCTGAAACTGATAAAAGATTATGCCAGAAAAATTGGTTGCAGCCTAAAAATGTAACAAAAACTTTTAAGTAACGGATAATCCAAATAGATGTACTTTTTGCAAAAACGATGTTTTTTACAGATCACGCATGACCTGCGTGTACTGTTTTTTTTTATTTTTGGTCAGTATTGTTTGGCATTTCATCACGGAAAGACTCACATCTGAACAACGTTTAGAAATTATTCAACTTTATTAGGAAAATTCACGTTCTGTAAAGACTGTGTTTTACAACCATCGCTCAACTTATGGTCAACATAAACGGCCTACTGAGCCTACTTCGAAACACGATCACAAAACTTGTGACCCAAAATTCATTGTTGGATAATATTCGACCGAAGACACCGCGTCTAGCATGCAGTGAAGAACACATAGCAGCCGAAGCTGAGAGTGTACTCGAAGACCGTGGAGACGGTGGAGAGCCGACTCGGCGTCGTTTGCAGAACTCAGACTGACGTATGGAACGACTTGGCACATTTTGCGTCGAGATCATAAATTCAAAGCGTACAAAATACAGCTTATACAAGCTGAGTAGCCAGTCGACCTTCCCAAGCAAACTCGCTTCATTCTAAGAGCTCTTGAAAACTTCCAAGAAGATCCGACGTTTTGAGCCAAATTTTGTTTAGCGATGAGGTCCATTTCTGGCTCAATGGGTATGTAAACAAGCAAAATACTTAGTTGCATTTAAGACTTAAAAGCAACCTCAAGAGATTAAAAAGCTGCCATTTCCTCAAAAATAATGCCAGTGAGAACGTAACCGACAATAGCGACTGTCATCTTGCCGTGATAACCGACCATTTGAGGCCAGAAATTTAAGCACGTGATGTTGGTGACGGCATTTCAAGCTCCTTACGTACAGCTGCAACCGAAACCATTGGTTTTCGGAAAATGCAAAAGGACAGCTGGTACGACGAGGAGTGCCGTGTGGCAGCGGAGAGAAAACAGGCTACCTACCTCGCAACGTTACGATCGACCACAACACGTGTGGGATGGGATAGATACCGAGAGTTGAAGAGGGAAGCGAGACGCATTTGCAGACACAAAAAGAAAGGGTCCGAAATGTGTAAGTATAAAAAGCTTGACAAGCTGGCCGATAAGGAAAATGCTCGAAAATTCAACGAAAAAATGCCGCGACTAACAGAAGGTTTCAAGACCGCAGCATACTCTTGTAGAACTCCCAAAGGAGATCTAGTCACCGATGCCGAGAGCATACCTAAATTATGGAGGGAACACTTCTCTAGCCTCCTGAGAGGCAGTGAACGCACAACGCCAGGAGAAGGCGAACCCGATTCTCCAATCGATGACGATGGAGCAGACGTTCCATTGCCCGACCATAAAGAAGTTCGAATAGCAATTACCCGCCTGAAGAACAACAAAGCGGCGGTGGCCGATGGATTGCCGGCTAAGCTATTCAAACACGTCGCCGAAGAACTGATAAGAAGCATGCATCAACTTCTTTATAAAATATGGTCGGGCGAAAGCATGCCCAACGATTGGAATTTAAGTGTGCTCTGCCCAATCCACAAAAAGGTAGATCCCACAATCTGCGCCAACTTCCGTGGGATAACCCTCCTCAACATCGCGTATAAGGTTCTATCGAGCGTATTGTGTGAAAGATCAAAGACCACCGTCAAGAAACTGATTGGACCTTATCAGTGTTGTTTTAGACCTGGAAAATCCACAAGCGACCAGATATTCACCATGCGCCACATCTTAGAAAAGACCCGTGAAAGGAGAATCGACACACACCACCTCTTCGTCGATTTCAAAGCTGCTTTCGACAGCACGAAAAGGAACTGCCTCTATGCCGCGATGTCTGAATTTGGTATCCCCGCAAAACTAATACGGCTGTGTAAACTGACGCTGAGCAACACGAAAAGCTCCGTCAGAATCGGGAAGGATCTCTCCGAGCCGTTCGATACCAAATGAGGTTTCAGACAAGGCGATTCCCTGTCGTGTGACTTTTTCAACCTGCTTCTGGAGAAAATAGTTCGAGCCGCAGAACTAAATAGAGAAGGTACCATCTTCTATAAGAGTGTACAGCTGCTGGCGTATGCCGATGATATTGATATCATCGGCCTTAACATCCGCGCCGTTAGTTCTGCTTTCTCCATACTGGACAAGGAAGCACAGAAAATGGGTCAGGCAGTGAACGAGGGCAAGACGAAATATCTCCTGTCATCAAACAAACAGTCGTCGCACTCGCGACTTGGCACTCACGTCACATGTCATGTACATACGTACTTCAACCACCAGAAGTGGTAGGAGCTTTCGGCGCCACATAAAATCATATTTCACAAAATTTTCCACTGCGCCTCTATGACAAACTAGTACGTACTTGTAGAAAGCCCAGTTAGTAGAGTGTACCATGTCAACAACGGTTATGCCCATGGGTCCAATACAATAATTAAATGAAAAATTAGTGAAAGTAAACCCCTTTACTAACCATCGATTTAGGTTTACTAATATACCAAACCATTTTTTTGCACTTCTTCACCATCTAAGCCGTTAGAAACTTTTTTTTATATACATAGCATGAAAATTTAATAGTTTATTGCATCAATATTGTGACAGCTGTTCGGCAATGTGAAAAAGGCACTAAAACAAGTGAAAAGATACAATGAAATATAACCAAATTACACGTCCACTCCTATATAACATTACAACAAAAAGTGCGAACACATTTAGCGCACATCTATTGTGTTGGCGCTAAATATAATCCACTTATAATTATAAGAGTTCACATTCCCCCCACTACAAAAGCTACGTAATGATTTTACACACTAGTGAATTTTATATCATTGCAAAAAATGCTCGAAAAGTAGAAAGTAAATTTCGCGGTTAGCGGCGTAACACATTTGCCTTTTTGTTCACTGAAAATTTCACACTAAATTAAAAGTTGACAGCGGGTTGCAACGCCTGTCGATGGTGCTGTCTGACTGAGTTTATTTTTCTTGAGCGCATTATTTTTGGCTGCCAAAACTATTTTTTGGAGCAGTGTTGAGTAGGGATCCGCCAAACTAATTTAGGGGGGTATTATATAAAAAAAAAATGCAAGAAAAAAACCAAAATTCGTCGAGATACGGGGCGGTGGAGTGGGGGCTTCAAACAAAACGGTGCGTCCTGGTTGACGTGATTTCAACGCTTGTAGAGATCTAAAATACAAAAAACAAGAAGATTCTTCATTAGTAAGGATGTCGTTATCGGGTTGACCATTTTCAAACAAAAATATAACAAAATGGCTTCGACTAGAAAAAAATTTTTTTTTATCCGATTTTTTCGCCCTTTCCGAATTTTTTAAAAATCCATCAAATCAAAATTTTTGGAAATCCAAGGCAGACACGATAGAGCAATGCATAAAAAAGATATATACCAAATTTCAAAGGAATCGGTTCAGTAGAACTTGAGATATCATGTCAACCACCTCAAAAAAGTAGTTTCGAGAAAAACGCGTTTAAAGTTTAGGAGACAATTCTAGTGAACACGGACGCCACGTCAAAAAATCGGCTGTATCTGCGAAAATAAGTCGAATTTTGAAAAACCTTCCAAAGTCATATTTTTGAAAGTCTAAACTTTCAAAATATGCAAAACAAAATCGATTTTTTCAAAATCCTAGACCAGAATACCCCCTTAAGACAGTTCAAAATAAAGTAAGAGAGGGGGTAGTTTGAATGTTGATTGGAAAACCAGTGATTTTTTTTTTACGAATTTCTAAATTTAGCACATGTGGCGTTATTAGTTACCACATTTCGCGCTTTTACTTTTTCCGTAACATAACGTTATGTGATATGTGTGTGCGATAACCGATTTCGCTCATTTTTAGTCTGCAATATTTTTGCTCAGCTTGATTTAGTTAGCTTCAGCAGCTTACGAGATTTATAAACAAACGTGAAACGCCTAATTTTCAATTACTTGTTAAAGAAAACACACATATTATACATTGTTATCTATTTGTGCCAAATTTTAATGCTGCTTCAAGAGGTAGAAAGTTTTTAAAAGAATCTTTTCGACCAGTATTTAATGATGGTATGGTGAAATAAATGGAGGTCGCAGATCACTCCAAAAGTTATTTCGTGAAATGATCAGTTGTTGTTCCGAAAATGATTGATGCTGTGCGCAAACTAAAATCTCCAGATGGTCAAGCGAGATAGAGACAACATTCAATATTGCATGAACATTTCATTGTAGAAAAGTTTTTTTTTTTCAAGTTGGATGTAACACAATTAAAGAGTAATGTTAGAAGAGTGCAATAAAGAGTGCAATAAAGGAACTTCGAAGCACATTTGCGACGACGTGAGAGGTGATAAATCGTGAACTGCCGAAAATAAACAGCAGGCGACTATGGGTGTTTCAAAATGAGCCAAATCCAAAAAAAGCTGATAGATCATGAAGCATTTCCAAGCAAATGGTTGACTGCTTTTTTTTTGGACAACTGAACATTAAATTCTTAGTGGTACATAATCATTTGCTTGTCAGTTGTCTTTCAATAAAACCAATAGAAGACGGCTTACTCTTCACCACGATAGTGCGATCTTTCATAGAAAGTCAGAATCAACTACATGTTTAGCACTTAAACCTCCACCTTATAGTCCTTACTTGGGACTGAATAACTGCACTGTATCTCCATACGTAAAAGACAAACTAATAGGTGAACGTTGCAGAGGCAGTTGATGTATTCAGTACAGATGTTTCAGAGATACCTCAATCAGAGTGGCAAAAGTCCTTCGAAAAATGGTTAAATGGCATACAAAAGTATACAGATTTTAATTAAGGATATCTTTAAAAACAATAAAGCAATTTTCGCGGATTAAAATTTGTTTTTGTTCCCTTATCCCGAAACATAAAGGCTAACGTACGTAGCCAGCGTCTAAAGCAAGTTTTCTCCCGAGTTTTTCCATTTTAAGAACAAAAATGAATCTTTATTAGAAAAACACGCACACTGAGTTTTATTAAGGTAACTCACACAAGTTCGAAAATCATTATATTAGCTATATGGGGTTAGGAAAAGGACTAATCCATTTCAACCGAATTTGTATAATATATTCAATATATATTTTATTCAGTATTGATCCGGGCTCTTATAAAGTCCTTTTGTGTCATTTCAGATGTAAAATTTAATGCCCCTGGCGTAATTATTTGTTGATTTTTCGGGTCATCTTATTTTATCTTGAATTATTTGACGGATATGTACTTTAAGCCTATAAGACGGCGAGGCCATGGCTGTTTTCTTTTAATTTTTTGTAGAACGCTGCGCTTGCTATTGCAAATACTTTAACAAAATTACAAGTTTGTATCTTCTTTTAGTAGTTAGTTATGACGCTTTATAACTTACTACGAACTCGTCCTCACCCAATTTTATCAAGATATCTTAAGTTTTACTCAAATTATCGCTTGCACGGAAGGACAGACAGTCAGTCACTTAGATTTCAGCTTTTCTCGTCACTTCTTCGTAGCAACAGGTCGCAAGAGTATAAATATGCTCATGAAGAAGTCCATACTCAAGGTTCAGCTCCACAATGAGGTTCCTTTAAAAAGCGGGTGTGCCACTCCCTATGAAAAGTTTAAGGTACATTTTATCTGTTAACTATTCAAGCTATAATAGCCAAATTCGCTCAGGGTAAATTACAGCGACATTTGAAAATAATAACCAACAACGTAAACAACTGTATCATATAACTTATCACTTTATCGCCTTTCAAGCACCATTGTAGAGGGAGTATATACATAAATGGCAGAAAATGTATCTGAAAATGGCATGCAGTATAAGCAAGCTATGCAAATTTTGCAAAGTTTAAATACGCGAGAAAATCTACTTAACACAGTTATTACACCTTTTGAATACCTACAGGCGCAAACAGGCAAACAGCTTTTACCAAGTTGACAGACTGTGTCGGCTTTAAAAAAAAAATATGATGGGGAGCAAAATTGTTGGGTGAAAATTAGATAAGGTCACTGGAAGTGAAGTAGCCGATGAAAAGAAGGCATCTAATGGAGTATCTTCTTCTTCTTAATTGGCGTAGACACCGCTTACGCGATTATAGCCGAGTTAACAACAGCGCGCCAGTCGTTTCTTCTTTCGCTGCGTGGCGCCAATTGGATATTCCAAGCGAAGCCAGGTCCTTCTCCACTTGGTCCTTCCAACGGAGTGGAGGTCTTCCTCTTCCTCTGCTTCCCCCGGCTGCTTTCTTTCTTTACTTTCAGAGCTGGAGTGTTTTCGTCCATTCGGACAACATGACCTAGCCAGCGTAGCCGCTGTCTCTTAATTCGCAGAACTATGTCAATGTCGTCGTATATCTCGTAGAGCTCATCGTTCCATCGAATGCGGTATTCGCCGTGGCTAACGCGCAAAGGACCATAAATCTTTCGCAGAACTTTTCTCTCGAAAACCCGCAACGTCGACT
This sequence comes from Bactrocera neohumeralis, assembly GCF_024586455.1. NCBI lineage: Eukaryota > Metazoa > Arthropoda > Insecta > Diptera > Tephritidae > Bactrocera > Bactrocera neohumeralis. Next base: position 55,341,944 of record NC_065920.1, on the reverse strand, counting down.
CATCCGTTGTTGACATCGTCTAAGACTCTGCACCATATAGCAGGACGGGAATTATGAGTGACATATAGAGTTTGGTTTTTGTTTGTCGAGAGAGGACTTTGCTTCTTAATTGCCTACTCAGTCCGAAGTAGCACCTGTTGGCAAGAGTTATCCTGCGTTGGATTTTAGGCTGACATTGTTGGTGGTGTTTACGCTGGTTCCAAGATAGACGAAATTATCTACGACTTCAAAGTTATGACTGTCAACAGTGACGTGAGTGCCAAGTCGCGAGTGCGACGACTGTTTGTTTGATGACAGGAGATATTTCGTCTTGCCCTCGTTCACTGCCAGACCCATTTTCTGCGCTTCCTTGTCCAGCCTGGAGAAAGCAGAACTAACGGATGATATCAATATCATCGGCATACGCCAGCAGCTGAGAATGGTACCTTCTCTATTTAGTTCTGCGGCTCGAACTATTTTCTCCAAAAGCAGCTTGAAAAAGTCGCACGATAGGGAATCGCCTTGTCTGAAACCTCGTTTGGTATCGAACGGCTCGGAGAGGTCCTTCCCGATCCTGACGGAGCTTTTGGTGTTACTCAACGTCAGTTTACACAGCCGTATTAGTTTTGCGAGGATACCAAATTCAGAGATCGCGGCATAAAGGCAGCTCCTTTTCGTGCTGTCGAAAGCAGCTTTGGAATCGACGAAGAGGTGGTGTGTGTCGATTCTCCTTTCACGGGTTTTTTCCATGATTTGGCGCATGGTGAATATGTGGTCGGTTGTTGATTTGCCAGGTCTAAAGCCACGCTGATAAAGTCCAATCAGTTTGTTGACGGTGGGCTTTAATCTTTCACACAATACGCTCGATAGAACCTTATATGCGATGTTGAGGAGGCTAATCCCACGGTAGTTGGCGCAGATTGTGGGGTCTCCTTTTTTATGGATTGGGCATAGCACACTTAAATTCCAATCGTTGGGCATGCTTTCGTCCGACCATATTTTAAAAAGAAGCTGATGCATGCTCCTTATCAGTTCTTCGCCGCCGTGTTTGAATAGCTCGGCCGGCAATCCGTCGGCCCCCGCCGCTTTGTTGTTCTTCAGGCGGGTAATTGCTATTCGAACTTCTTCATGGTCGGGCAATGGAACGTCTGCTCCATCGTCATAGATTGGGGAATCGGGTTCTCCTTCTCGTGGTGTTGCGTTCACTGCCATTCAGCAGGCTGGAGAAGTGTTCCCTCCATAATCTAAGTATGCTCTGGGCATCGGTGACTAGATCACCTTGGGGGTTCTACAAGAGTATGCTCCGGTCTTGAAACCTTCCGTAAGCCGCCGCATTTTTTCGTAGAATTTTCGAGCATTACCCCTGTCGGCCAGCTTATCAAGCTCTTCGTACGCACGCATTTCAGCCTCTTTCTTCTTCTGTCTACAAATGCGTCTCGCTTCCCTCTTCAACACTCGGTATCTATCCCATCCCGCACGTGTAGTGGTCGATCGTAACGTTGCGAGGTAGGCAGTCTGTTTTCTCTCCGCTGCGACACGGCACTCCTCGTCGTACCAGCTGTCCTTTGCACTTTCCGAAAACCAATGGTTTCGGTTGCAGCTGTACGTAAGGAGTTTGAAATGCCGTCCCACAGTTCCCTTATACCGAGTTGTTGACGAGTGCTTGATGAATCTTCTTATGCTGGAATCTAGTACTACAGATAACCATATTTCGGGCCCCGGCGAAGTTAATCAGCCTCAACCCTTTAGGGGATGTTTCGTCGTGGAGGCCGAATTTACCGACCGTAGTGCCAAAGACACCTTCTTTGCCCACCCTGGCGTTAAAGTCGCCAAGCACGATTTTGACATCGTGGCGGGGGCAGCCTTCATAAGTGCGCTCCAAGCACTCATAAAAGGCATCTTTGGTCACATTGTCCTTCTCTTCCGTCGGGGCGTGGGCGCAGATCAGCGATATGTTGAAGAACCTCGCTTTATATGCCGATTGTGGCTACACGTTCATTCACCGCAGTGAATGATAGTACTCGGCGACGGAGTCTCTCTCCCACCACGAATCCTACACTAAACTTGCGCTCCTTTAAATGGCCACTGTAGTAAATGTCACAAGGACCTACTCGTCTCTGTCCTTGTCCCGTCCATCGCATTTTTGGACGGCGGTGATGTCAGCCTTTGTTTTTACGAGGACATCAACCAGCTGGGCAGCGGCACCTTCCCAATTAAGGGACCGGACATTCCAGGTGCATGCCCTCAATTCGTAGTCCTTATTTCGTTTGCCATGGTCGTCATCAAAAGGGGGGTCTCTCATCCGAGGCAGGTTGTAGCTCTTCACTGGGGGTGTTTTTTTACGTGGCGGGTCCCAAACCCAGCACACAATCCTTGTAGGGAATGTTTCGCCTTCTCACTTCAGCTCGCCTTCGAACGGATGTTCTTAGGCTACCCAGAGGAGTGAGCCATGTGCAAAAGAATCGTTTCTGGCCATTCCCAAGTGAATGGCGATCAGAGAACTTTCCTCACTTGCGTGAACTTCTACACATGACTCCATCCTCCATCATCGGCACTACCTCTTACTCAGATATATTCAATATAAAATGTTCGGTTGCACCCGAGTTAGCTCTTCCTTACTTATTTTATTTTAATATATTCAATCATGCATTTTTATTCATTTTCATCCATAAAATCACTTTAAATAATTTTGTCCGGTTTTTGAGACCAAATGCTCCTATGTCCGATTAAAAACCAAATTGAAGAAGGTCATGAAGGCTACACCAGAACAAGTGAGGAAGGGTTAAGGATGGAACAGAACTGTTGCCATTTGCATAAATCAAAGCAAAGAAAATATTTTAAGCTGTAAACCGTCAACCAGAGGATTGAAATCCACGCAATTTTGTATATACTTTCATTTCATATAACTGCAACACTGACCAGCATATTCGGCCTAAGGTTCGTTAAAAAAGCGAAAATCATATATGCAAGTTGGGATAGTATCGTCTCGATTTTAACTATTAACTATTATCATTCTACATACTAAATAATGTTCCTTGGATTTCAATAGGGTACCTCACACACAATCACCAATCGTATGTAGCACAGTCAACCGGATGTTCGAAAATCCTGATAATAGTTATATAAGGGTGGGTCAAGTTTTCTCCCAATTTTACCAACTATAGGCACAAAGACACACTGTTATGAGTAAAACACGCCCTTTTTATTTTCATTGGGATAACCACATATTTTCTGATAATCGCAGTAAAAAGTCACCCGGAATTTTGAAAATCTTTATATTAGGTATATGTTGTTCAGGGTAGTATTGACTCGATTCAAACCATTTTTGATGCACTACTATTGTCAGGGAAGGATTTTAGTTGAATTTCAATTGTATATCTCATACATTGATGGATTTTCGCTAACTAGGAGGTTAAACAGGTTTGGTTGGGTTTGAACACTTTTTGGTCATGAGGTGACATACTTTTATGAAATTTTTACTGCAGAAATGTATCCCGTTTTCTTGTATATACTACTTCTTGATTTGTATGCCGGAAAGTGAAAGGATCAAATGGATTCAAAATTGTGATACATGGGAAGTAAGCATGGTTATAGTATGATTTCGCCCATTTTCACAACGTGATAAATTTTGTCGAAATCGGTCAGTCGGGTCCCGAGAAATTGAATTTTTCCAAAAAGTTGGCGGCCAGGCCCATTTTAACACCGGCTCTCATAAAGCCCTCTCATGCCATTCCGGAGATAAAATTTAATGACTTTGGAAAAAATTTGTTATTGATTTATTGCGCTTTTAGTAGTTTTGAACATTGTTTACAAGTATATGGAGAGGGAGCGGAGTTATCTTCTGATTTCATCCATTTTCACTCTGTCGGAAAAAGTTTTTATAATATTCGAGCTCAGTAAATTTTGATATTGTAGCCTTAGTGGTTTACGAGTTATGTACATTCACCTTATTAGAGGGCGTGTCCACACCCGCTTTTTCAAAATTTTTTCTCCAAAGGTGCCCCTTACTATTGCGATACACTGTGCCAAATTACTGTTTTATATCTCAATTTAGTGCTTAGTTTTTGGCAATGGTCCGATTAAGCCCATCTACGAACTCGTGCATTTTTTTGTGTTCTAAGGAACCTGCGTATAGAGTTTCGTCAAGATATCTTAGTTTTTATTAATTTTACATCTTGCACGGGCGGACGGACGGACAGACAGTTAACCGGATTTGAACTTTTCTCGTTATCCTGATCATTTATATATGTATATAATCCTACAGTATATCTAGCTCGATTAGTTTTGGGTGATACGTACAACCAACTATTTATTATTTGCAGCAACGTAACGATAACACTAGTTTTAAGGCTGTTGCTAATATTATCCATAAGGCGGAGAATTGATTAATTAATGTCTGATATCATACCAAACACAGAATATATATAATAATAATAAACATAAGTTTGTCAGGACCCGCAATAGACAATTATTGAGCTCCAAAAACTCTTACACGTATCATTTTCGAAAATAGAAATTTTTGCAACTTTCTTCTACTCGTCGGCATTAGTCATTGTGATAGGTCAATAGCATTCATTATGGACGAGTCAGCTCCATATATCGGGTGATTTTTTTGAGGTTAGGATTTTCATGCATTAGTATTTGACAGATCACGTGGGATTTCAGACATGGTGTCAAAGAGAAAGATGCTCAGTATGCTTTGACATTTCATCATGAATAGACTTACTAACGAGCAACGCTTGCAAATCATTGAATTTTATTACCAAAATCAGTGTTCGGTTCGAAATGTGTTTCGCGCTTTTTTATCGACAAATTTTGTTCAGCGATGAGGCTCATTTCTGGTTGAATGGCTACGTAAATAAGCAAAATTGCGGCATTTGGGGTGAAGAGCAACCAGAAGCCGTTCAAGAACTGCCCATGCATCCCGAAAAATGCACTGTTTGGTGTGGTTTGCACGCTGGTGGAATCATTGGACCGTATTTTTTCAAAGATGCTGTTGGACGCAACGTTACGGTGAATGCCGATCGCTATCGTTCGATGCTAACAAACTTTTTGTTGCCAAAAATGGAAGAACTGAACTTGGTTGACATGTGGTTTCAACAAGATGGCGCTACATGCCACACAGCTCGCGATTCTATGGCCATTTTGAGGGAAAACTTCGGAGAACAATTCATCTCAAGAAATGGACCCGTAAGTTGGGAGCGATTTAACGCCTTTAGACTATTTTTTTGGGGCTACGTCAAGTCTAAATGTCTACAGAAATAAGCCAGCAACTATTCCAGCTTTGGAAGACAACATTTCCGAAGAAATTCAAAGCTATTCCGGCCGAAATGCTCAAAAAGGTGGCCCAAAATTGGACTTTCCGAATGGACCACCTAAACGCAGCCGCGGTCAACATTTAAATGAAATTATCTTCAAAAAGTAAATGTCATGAACCAATCTAACGTTTCAAATAAAGAACCGATGAGATTTTGCAAATTTTATGCGTTTTTTTTTAAAAAAAAGTTATCAAGCTCTTAAAAAATCACCCGATATAAGTATAAATAGATGCATAAGTATACCCATTATAAATTATGACAAAGAAATTAATACAGCTTAGTTGAAGCATTTTCACTACAATGAACAGATACATATGTTTATGAAAATTTGTCATTACGTATTTGCGTTCCCTCACTGCCGAAATTAGATCAATATGTTTGGGTAACTAAGATAACATAAACACGTTATATAAAAAAGAGCAAGGAAATCAGAATTAAATGGTCACGAAATGAACATTTCAGTATGTAATAGAATAGCGAAACAGTTGACAATAGATAATGAATGCAACTCCAAACAATAAGTGACAAAAGCCAAACAATGACAGCAGGTAAATACAAACTACAGAGATAAGAAATATATGAAAACAAAAAAAGTTACAATGGTTAGACAATAAGCAGACACGAAGGTATTAATTTAATACTGAAAGTAGTTGATTGCTACTAAACATAACCATTTAGCTATACAGGAGTGATAAACATGTGCACAAACATTTTAACATGTACCCACAAAACAAAATTAGCGCATAATTGGAAAGGTGAAGCGAAAACATCGATGACAACACACAAAGTAAAATGCTGCGATTACGAAGATGCGTTTGTTTGAACGAAAGCAAGAATCCTTTATAGAGGTAAAAGTAACAGAAACAAAGAATATAAATATTTTTTTTAGATTTTCAAACTTTAAGACGTGAAATAATTTATCGTTGTTTTTAGAAAACGCAAAGCATTAAACAGAGCGTGTACTAATTTTTTTTGTCGGGGAAATTACAATTTCTCTCGCACGAATACAACAAAAATGCTATAAGTACGTTTGAACAACCAGCATGGTTCTTCCGATACACTACTTTCAATGATTACTGAAAGCTAAGAAAATAAAAAAATTATCATAATATTGGTTGTTTTAGTATATACATATAAAAGGTGCGATCCAAAGTAAACAGGACTTAAAAAAAAAACAGAACAAAAGGTTTTTTCGGCAAAATCAATTTATTATATTCAAAATAGCCACGTCTACTTCAATACAGCTTTTTACACGGTCCAAAAGCATGTCGAACGAGTGTTTTAGCTCGTTGGCCGGTATGGCCGCCAGTATGCCGGTGCAAGCCTTTTGAATGGCCTCTACGTCTGCATAACGCTTTCCTTTCATGAGCAAATGCATTTTTCCGAAAAGGAAGAAGTCGCACGGTGCCATATTAGGTGAATACGGGGGTGGTTAACGGTTAAAATGTGAGTTTTGGTCAAATAATCGCTCACAAGCGTCGTTCGATGAGAGCAATTTTTGGTCGTCAGTCAATTTGTGCGGAACAAATCGTGCATACACCTTTCGTAAGCCCAAATGTTTGGTCAAAATGCGATAAATCGATGCTTTGGAGATGTTAAATTCCATGTTAATGAATTTCAATGATGATTTCGTCTGATTTTTGATGAATTCACGCACAGTTTCGATGGAATTTCTGGTGATCACTGATTTTTATTGGCCCAAATGTTGATCGTCATTTATGTCCTCACGACCACTTTGAAATGTCATGTTAGCGTGCAGAAAATAAAATATTTATTTAATTAGCACAGCAAGTTATAAGAAATTGAGGAGCATCTAAGAAGAGGGAACTTATACTAACTTTCTTCCATTATACATACAAAAAAATATACTATTTGTTTACATACTTTTTAATTTTAACTTAAAAAGCACCGACATATTATGTTCACTTAGTTAGATGATTTACCTTTTCCAGTTTCGAACTACTGTGCGGGACAGAAACTACTGTTATATTCATTTAATGGTTCACTAATGCTTAGATTCAGAGAAAAGTATATATCAGATTTAAATTGTGTTAGTTATATTTTTAAAGAAAAAACACAGAAACTTCGAACTTAATGGGGAATGTTTACTACCATTCGAAAGAACATTCTTTGGCATTTTATTTCGTGAAGATACAGATAGCGAACGGCGCCGAGTTGACTCTCTACAATCTTGTTGACACTGAATATAGTATAACATAATGAATACAAGTGTTTTGGTGGCTATAATAGTAATAACTGGGATTAAAATATTTCAGTTCCCATTTTTTATGGTTATATCTGATCATTGTTATCAGACTAATTCGTTGTAAGTATCAGACAACTGATCAAAGAAGCGGCTCTCTCTATGTAAGATTTATTATTCAAAGTTATTGCACTTTCACTCTGTATATCTCCAGAGCGTAAAGGGATCGTCTCCGAGTGACCCTCCGAAAAATCCATGATTTTCGCGATTTTTTTTTTAATGTTGGAATTAATTGTTAAATACATTCATTACGATTTATTTATTGGGTGTATATTAGTTAAAAATTTGTTGAAATTACACATAAAAAACACGTTTTTTTGAAATCTTCCTATTTTTGAACTTTCAGTTCAAACATCGTACAAGACCTGATTTTCTTCAATAGCGTGTTGGCAAAATACGTTAAAAATGTTCTTTCCACAAGATATCTTCAAAACTCTTCTTTTCAGAGTGGAAACCGTTTTGAAAAACACCATTCTGAGAAAAACGCCTTTCTGCAGAAACGCTGTAGTGGCCATGTTTATTGCAGTGTATACTATCCGATAAGGAAAAAAATCGATTTCTCGAAAATTTCACAGTGAGACGATACCCTAATTCAAACAAACGAAGGTGGAATAAAATTGCAATTCAATAAAATGATACCAGTCTTTTCTGGAATAATTATTAAAGTTTGGCCCGAATAATAGGGTTAAATAACTTAAGAAAGTAACGCATATAACATACTTACTATAAAAGATGGAGTTCGTTGTTGAAGTGCTGAAGAGAAGACATTCTAAGGAATGCACTTACTAACTTAGGAAACTTAATTTGAAAACAACCGTAGGGCAAAATAAGTTTAAACTTTACAACTTTATTGTATGCTTAGACAATTCCTCTATAACCAAAAATATCGAAAACGAGCAATTTTGAATTTACTTACATATTTATAAATAAATATTACCATAACAAGTAAGTATGGGTTAAATTCGGGTGTATCTGAACATTTTATACTATTCCAAAGATCAAATGCCGGCAAATTACTTCAAATAATTTTACTTTAAATTAAAATAAAATTTTGTATTTTTTGTTCGACTTCCATTTGAGTTACAATTAATATGACACAGACTTGTAAAAAGCATCCAGGGTCTCATCAGTGTGCCTCACATACAAACACCAATCATGTGGGGTAAAGTCGGCCGGATTTTCAAAAATCTTGATGATTATATATGGGGGTTAGGTCAAGTTGTTGCCCAATTTTATCTACTAAAAGCACAAAGATGTACTTTTATGAATAAAAAATGTTCTCTCGTTTTCGTTGAGGTACCTTATAATGTATATTGACCGATATGTGCGAGATAAAGTCACCCGGAAGTACTTACGAACATAGTTAATAGGAACTACTGCTTTGACTCAAACCGAATTCAAATATAAATAATAATTCGAAATGTGTAAATACTTTTTATGCGCTAAAAATGTGTGCAAAGACTTTTGACTACCGTAAGTCTTCAGCTCAATTGCTCTGTTTTCAGTCTTATGTATCTTGAACCAAATTGACTTCAGTCGCTAGCGCATAGATCAAGGTCGACAAAAACATAGCATTGTTTTCTCAGCAACAACAACAATAACAAGAAAACACGATTTTGGTGGATTGCGCAAAAAAAGCTCGTTGTGTAAATACGTTTGACCACCTGTGTATGTATGCTTTATATACCTCATGCGAAAGCAACTTAGCTAAGTTTGAAACTCGTAGCTTAACATTGCTGTTAGATACACACTTATAATATAAGCGTTGACCTCTAGCCTAAGCTTTGTTATTACAATTTACAAAACTAATAAAAGCTTTAAAAATACAATTTAAAAATGCACTAGACAACGCCATTACATTTATTATATTGCATTATAATGACGTTACGTATTCGCAATGCTGCATACAATTGTTATAATTGTTTTTGTGTACAATTTAATAGGTGTATTGCATTCAAAACTTTTATTTGTAAAAATTCATATAATAAGAAGTACATTTAGGTGCTTGCTTTTATCGTGCATGACAAATTATTTGAAATTCACTTAAAAAAATATTTTTAACTGGAAAATAATGAGCTTTCACGCGTTTGTCACCATTAAGAACTTAACTCAGCATAGCGTTTATAACTATGCTATCATAAAAAAAATACTTATCAAAAAATCATGCTCCTCAGCATGTAAAAAGCATCACCCAGCGAGGAAAAAAAAATAATATAAATGTTAAAGGTCGCCGTGCAAAGTTGTGTAATTATTTGCCTCTTTTGGGTAATAATAAAGTTTGGTAGCAGTTTAGTGCATATAAGTGGAATTTAAAACGTGCAGTTACACATGCATACACTCATATTGTGGGCAAAACATAGACAGAATTGGTATATAATTTTAATCTCTTATCTAATTAAATCTTACTAATTTAATCTTCAAAATCCACGTCGTTCCACTCAAAATAAACCTGTTACACTTGAACCAACGTTTTTTAAAATCCTCTAAACAGTTCTAAAAGTCAATTTCGTTTAATCTCAATTGACTCAAAACGGTTTTCCAAGGGTGGTCGTTTGTGTTTGCTGAATGTCAGAAGTCAAACGCAGTTAAATAAGGCGAATACGATGGTTTCACGATATTGGTTAAAAATTTGGCGAAAAGCTCACGAAGAATCAGTGCAGTATGCATGGTGCAATAACCAAAAGTTGTCGGCCCGTAATTGCGGCCTCTTTTTACGAATAACTTCCCGCAAATGACGCAAATAGTATTTTTTCTGGCAGTTTAGAGTGTCGGGAGGAGTTCGGAGTGCACCACACATCGATAATCGAAAAAAACTGTCAACATAACCTTGATTTTTGACCTATTTTAGACGTCGTTTTTTCGGTTTCGGATCACTTTTGCCACGATATTCGGCCGATTGATCGTCTGTTTCCAGATCGTAAGAATAGATCCATAACTTATCGTCAGTAATAATTCGTTTCATGACATTCTGGCACTTGAAAAGTTTTTTTCATAGACTTTCACTCTTCTTAAGCACATATGGTCCTTAAAAATAGTTTTCACTAATCCTTCCGAAATTCTAACGATACTTGATATACCTAACTTTTAATCGTCAATTCTCGATCACCAATTCCTTTATTTTATTGATGTGTTGATCAGCAGTTGACGTTGGTAGCCATCCTGTAAGTAATCCATCAGGAACTGTACAGATGACAGTGACAGTCAAGCCAACCTAAAAAAAAAATTGCGACGAATGAGTTTTCGCCCGAAATTCAAATTAAAAAGTCTTACTATTTTTTTTCCCGGTGACCGTTGGGGCTGTCGGGTAAAGGTGCCCAAGATAAGTGAATGAACTAATCAGCATCGCAATAATATTTTCAAACCATATAGTTTTATGTAACTTATAAATATATTTTGTAAATATAGAGTTACACCTAGCCAATTTCATCAGCAATGTTGCTCATACGCACCGGTCACAGTCAATTACAACCCTACAAATGGAGCACCCCTCGTCTTTAATCGTTGTACCTATTAATGGTAGCGATCTAATTTCCCACGCACGCTAGGTATATTCTAATCAAATTAATTTCACTATAGAAGTTTCGAATATATTTTCTAAACAAAATTGATATCTATTTTTGTGATCCGACATGCATACATATGAACACTAATATAAATGCGTATGTGCCTGTGCTGAGGTCTGTCGTTTACTGTTAATTAAATATGTTGGTTTCCGCTTTTTGTATATAAAATTTTTGTCATTAAAATTGCAGCCGTTGCGGTTGCACGCATTTCATTTTCTTCCGGTTAGTTTCAGTGAATTAATAAATTTTAAATATATTATGCATATGAAGTAAAACATATTAGTATTACGATATTTAATTAACATTACACACAGGTAATAGTTCACATTTAATTATGAATCGGAATAATAAAATTTATAAATGAAAATAGTTAACAAATTAAATAAAATATATTATTTTTTTTAATGTTTAAATTTTCTTACAATTTTTGAATTTTTAGGTAATTATACTTAACTCAGGTAAAAGTAATTATTTCATATACAACCTCGAAATTTTCAATATAATTGTAAATATCTACAACTAAAGTAATACGAATCAATGAATTAATCCATCAGCATCATTTCAAATTTCAGGTATCTGAGGAAACTAAGATTTTCATAAGTTTTAGCCACGAGCAACTTCCACAAGTCCCACCACGTATTTTGTTGGGGTGCTGTAAACATTAACACTGACAGTGAGCTCGTTATTTATCTGACACCAATTTCCATTGAGATTTGTAACACAAAGAGAGAGCGCTTGTGCTGAAGGAAGTTTTTGCGTGGCGAAATAAAAAACTTGCATGACTTAAGGAAAAACAACTGATGGAATGAAATTTGTAAGGCTTAACAACCGGCAGAGTTATTTGAGGGAGACAACTCTGTTTGCATATTTGAAGCAACACAGGCCTGGTGCGAAGAAAGCTTTAGTTCAGAGTGGGTTTTTAAGCTAATTAAGCGTAACTTTCTTAGTGTGTGCAATTGAAATTGTAAAATAATCCATGAACTTGGAGTCAGTATTTAGTTTAAATTTAAAAGAGACCTAGTCCTGGCAGATGTAAAACAGCCCCAGGAATTTAAATTATGGAATTGCTTATGGACAGCATTATTCATAGTTAAATTATTTTATGGTAATACCGAACAGACTTCCGAGACGGTAGAATGTGATACCATAATATCTTAACCCATAGTTAAGAAAATTTATTGTAAGCTATCTGGTTAGTTTATTAACCTTATGTATAGATAAAAATGAATCGCAACATGTGTTGCTAAGCATATAACTCAACAACGCCTTGACCAATTTGTCTAATTCTTTTTTCTAAATGTTCGCTGAGGTTCAAAAATGGTTTTTGCGACAAGAAAAATTCGAGTAATTGTCGGAAAACCCCTAAAAACAGTCCTTTTCAAATACAAACAAATTAATGTTTGTTTGTTAGTAACGCTAATGCTCGAGAACGTCAGAAATAATCTTGATGCAATTTTCAGAAGTTGTTCGCTGTGGATCGGGGAAGGTTTAGAAGTTAAAAAAACTGTATGCTTTTCATGAGGAAAAGTCGGAAAATTGAACAATTCCAAAAAGTAACTTTTTTCAATTTTTTTGCTTTGTTTTTCAATTATTTGAATCGTTCAAATATGTCGTTTGCTTTCTTTATTCTGGCTATTCAAAAATAATAATTATTGAAAATTATTCAGTGAAAACGTTATGTGTGTTTCACACAAAGTGAACAATTACAGAATGAAATTTGTTACGATGTCACTAAGAAGTCGCGCTAATATCGATCGGCGTTTTTTTTGGCGTCAAAATACATTAGCAGCCCAAGGAGCGGAATTGTGGATCGCGGTCAATCAGCAAGCGATCGTCACGATGTCACAGCACGACTTTTGAAACAACAGTTACGATGTTTGATGGACTTTATCCTGAAGCAAAGAATATGTGGTGCTGTTAGACGCTAGATGTACTCTGTTGAGTAGCAAAAGAGAGGTTTGCCGCACGCACACATTCTTCTTTGGATGGTGCATGGCGGTTACACCTGATTAAATTGATGAAAGCATTTCTGCGGAAATTCGTGATGCAGAGAAAGATCCAGCATTATATGAAGAGGTGAAAACCAATATGGTTCATGGACCTTGCGGACATCATAATCCCACTTCGGTTTGTATGTCTGACAATAAATGCACGAAACACTATCCACGTGCTTTTCTTTCGGAAACAAAAACTGGAAATGATGGATATCCACTCTATCAGCGTCGCTCTCTAGACGACAATGGCATAACATTCAGCATTCAATTTAGAGGAGTGAATATCGAAGTTGACAACAATTATAAATTATTTATTACTTTACATTGTTATTGTTTTATTTTTATTTTTTTGAAAACATTCTAAAATATCACATTTTTTATCAACATTCATACATATAGTTTCAACAATGAAATAATAAGTGACAACATGAAGACATTTACGAAAAGTCAAAAACACACAAGGTATGTATGGGGCAGAGCTGACATACTACCAGATAGAATATAACAGCTTCAGTTATACTTGTATGCTACAGTCATTATTCTATTTGTTGTTGTAGATGTGGTGTTGAAGCCTGACAGTTTTTCCGCCTGCTGCTATCCTGCGCTTCCGCAGCATTACTTTACTTACTGAATTGTGTGACAGCTAAAAAAGTTAAGCACAGTGGTGCACGAAGTCATTCCAATGGGAGAGAGTAAAGACCAGAGGCAAAGAAGAAGAAAACGTGATGACAAGAATCAACTTTGTTGAAATTCGTGAATTTAGAGAAGAAACAAGAGCGTGAAGTTGTATGCTTGACGATGCTAATGCGACCCATGGTTCTGCAAGAAACAAGTAAGTGATAAACAAAAGTCAGCGCTCAAGAAGAAGCCTCAAAGCAAACCACAGGTATTAAAAGAAAGGATGGAGTGAAGTAAAAGAAGTACCACATAATGAGGCTATAAAAATTAACAGTCAGGTTAACAGTACGTCTTACAAATTCACACGTCGTATACACCAAAACTGCAATGGGAATAATTATGCAACCCTGCTGGTGGCAAATAAATTATCATCGAGCGTGCAATAATTTTTTACTCATTAAAAAATGAACTTTACAGAAATGCACATAAAATTTACATATGTATGTACAGAAACTCAATTTTGAATTTGAATTTTTTTGCTTTGCCATATCCACAAGCGTCACTGTAAATTCAATAAAAACTTTTGGCATTTCCTCGCAATGCCTCCAGCGGTTTCAAAATGCTTGCGTATTTGCTAGTGTTCTTTTTTAAATGGAAATGTGAAAATTTTGACACCGCCATGTCAACTGAGCGAAAAATTACGTGCTAGCACGCAGATATGTACTATACTTTATCTCGCTTTTCTGCTTGTTTTTTTTTTTTTGCTTATAAGGTAAAGTGAAGTTTTTCTTTTTGTATCGTTCTTTGTAAGGCACTAGTTAACAGCATCAACATAAACAGCTCCTTCAAATAACTAATAGTCACCATATGCAACAACGCTACTACCAACGAGAAGACGAAAAACATCATCAGAGAATAATAAAAAACAAATAAGGAAAGGGTAAGTACGATTGAAATCGAACATTTTGTATTCTTGCAACTTGCAAAAATCAACACTATCAAATAGCTGAATGCGCAAAACATCAACCAGACAATCGGAATCCAAGCAATATTATATATAGTTCTTAATAACTTAGTTATATATAGTAAAGTCAGCCGGATGTTCGAAAATCCAGATATTAGTTTTAAGGGGCTAGGTTAATTTTCCGTCCAATTTCACTAGTTTTTAGACACTAAATGTGACATTTTTGTTACATATACATATTCCAGTACGACATTCGCCTGAAAAACTTCGACTAGTTCAAAGTGTTTTGAAGGCTCTGTAAGGGAAAATCTTAAGACTACACTCGATGATAGTTTTATAGTTGAAAGTTTGACAACACTTAAGTGCTGGTTCAATAAGAACTGGAACTGGCCTCAATCTTGGAAAAACGGAAACTTATACAGCTAACTGCGGACCCGGTACCTGCTTCGCACGGCAAAACAAGATAAGAAAAGAAACCCACTTGTTTTTAATAAAGTTGGTTTTGTTCCCCATTATTCAACTTTTAATTCTAGTTTCTTACTATCTTAGACTATGTATCACTTAAACTATCTTAGAGCTCTTTTGTAGACAACATTTTTGGTTTTGCCATGAGTTGTTGTGTAGATAAAGAAAACTGAAGGCTTGCCAACACATGAGCACGAAACATATAACTGGCCGTGTGAAAAGCAAGGATATTCTAAATCAATCCCACACAATTCCAACGATTGCCCTTGCGCTTTATTTATTGTAATAGCAAATGCAAGACGTATTGGAAACTGCAGTCTTTTGAATTCAAAAAGTAAATCTGGAATCATTGGAATTCGTGGAATCAATACATCTTCACCTTTAAACTTTCCTTTTAAAATTGTTGCTTCGATCAAATTGTTCATGACCTTTTTAACCGCTAATCTTGTCCCATTGCATAATCGTGGTTGATTTATATTTCGAAGCATAATAATGGGAGCACCCACTTTCAATTGTAAACGATGAGGTGGAAATCCGGGTAAATCCAATGAATTCAAAAATTCTGTCGGATAATTAACAGCGTCGTCTTGATTCGTAACCGTGTCAACTGATTGATATGTTACAACCTCGCCAGGAACATGGGTTAAAATGTCTGCATTCATTTGACCAACGTCTTTATTTTTAGCGGCCAGTATAGCTCTTTCAGCTAACCAATTATGATTGCGATAATTTTCTGCAATATTTGGAAAAACACTTGACACCAATTCTTCTTTTATCGGTGCAATATTACAAAAGTTATCTGGTAAAGTGAAGCCAGTTTCACGATCATCAGCAAGTTGACCATTACCTATTGCCAACAGTTGCCTTGAAAATGTGTCGGCCGATGGATCGTTTGGAATTTGTACTCGCACATTTGAAGTTAAATTGAGTATTTGTAAATGTCTCCATAAATAAGATGACTTTAAACATGCTTTTAATTCATCTGCTGGTGTTGAACGGGGAATCACAGGCAATGTCTGACGAAAATCACCAGCCAACAGAATCAAAGCGCCACCAAATATCTGTTGATCATTACTACGCAAGTCTTGTATTTTGTTATTTCATCATTTCGGTTCTCTGCAACACCAAACACAGCCATGTCGCTGCCTTTATTTACATACTTGCAATATTCTACATTGATATGAGCTTTGAATGCTTTTGATAGTATTGGCGAATAGGGGACAACCCACCTATTATCAACTGTAATATCTTGATTATTGACTCGTAGATTGATTGATTTGCCATTATCATCTGTTGAGCGTCGGCGATACAATGGGTAACCATCATTTCCATTAATTGTCTCGGAAATCAAATCTCTGGGATACCGCTTCGTGCATTTCCCATCTTTCATACATGGCGAATTAATATTTAGAACACCACATGGTCCATGAATCATACTTTTTGTAACAACATCAAATAAACCTGGATCGATTTCCTGATCAGGAATTTCTGCTGAGATGATGTCATCTATTTGATCGCTTGTTATTTTGTTGACTAACCATACCAAAATATGGGCATGTGGTAATCCTCTCTTTTGCCATTCCACCGAATATGCAACATAATAAAACCTGATGTTTAAAATAAAATCCATCAATGACTTCAGCTTCTGTCTAAATACTCGTGAAGTTAAGTCGTGACGGTCTGTAGAAGATTGCCTTTCATATAAATATTGCTTGATTTCGTCCCATTGTGGATTACATGTAAATGTAATAAACAAATCTGGTCGACCATACAAACGAACATAGCAAATGGCATCTTGTGCATATTCATGCATATGCCTTGGACTGCCTGTGCTTGCTGGTAAAATAACAACTTGTCCAACATTGTCAACATTTCCATCATTATGTAGATGTATATACTCTTCTGATTGCAACTTCCGTTGATTGAATCGAATAAAGACATTTTCAAATATGATTTTCCTGTATATCATAATCCTATCATAATAGTTCATAGCGCACATTTTTATTGACTTCACGTTCTGAAGAGAAAAAAAAAACAAATGGAAATTTAAATCAATACTAATTCTTGTTAAACAAAATAAGAGTATAATAAACAACAAACACTCACGTTTGCGCGAACTACCATTTTTAAATTAATAGAGTATCCATCTTCACCCCGACAAAACAAAATTGGGTACTGTAGGGCATCGTAAGAACGATGTGTTTCACATAAACGTTGTAATTGATTATTTCTTCTACGCAATACAATGTCACGTGATTGAAACTCATCCCCGACAATCATCACAACAACTTCATTATTTATAGGTGCATTAAATCTTCGTTCGTGTTCTCCGATTGGTCTTCTATCAGCACGAATCACGATTTTATGATCATCAGACGGCATCTGATCAAGTGCTGTCCGAAAAGTATTAATCAAATCATTATGTTCATGAAGCTCTTGCTCTTCGTGGCATTTTTAGAAGAAACTAAACTAAAGATAATAAAGAACTTCAGTAATAAATTGATGAAATCCAGCAAATTCTGGACTCGAAAAGCACCAAAAAATCACGAAAAGACACGAAAATTGTTAAAAATATGCTGAAAATATGTCAAAATTCAATAAAAATTGGCCAAAAAATCGAAATAATAAAGACACGAAAATCTGCTGAAAATGTGACAAAATTCAATTAAAAATTGGCCAAAAATTCAAGTAATTTTTAGCTCACTAATCGTATATTAAACAAAAAAAAATCACTAAATTTTTTTATTTTTTTACAAAATATCAAATTCGAGATTATGTCACAAAATCATATGATGCACTTGTAACAATCAGAACACTTGTTTAGCAAAACAATCGATTTTTATCTCATTAATCATTTTTTTTTTTAATTTTTTTTTTAACAAAATATTCAAATTAAAACGATGATTAGAACGAAAATTAATTTATTTTTATCAAAATACTCACCAAAAAATGCGAAGAAATTAATATTGTCAAAAATCGATTATGATAAGATCAATCACCAATAACGTCCAAAGAGAAAAGGGAAATGATAACAAATTGCTATTTGCATCACTCCGTGCAATGCTCTCCAATACACAAACGACCAAAATGTATTCAATACTAATGAATGCTGTATGCGGTACAAAAAATGCCTGCAACAAAAACACACTCACTTCACATACGCACCGCACACACATGTGTTATCGGATTTCAACCAAACTTCATATAAATTATATAAGGGCCTGCCTACGTAGTGTATAAGTTTGGTTGAAATCGCACTACGCGTTTATGATTAGTTCGGCGACGTACATATACGGACTTATTTTTATATATATAGATAAGGCGTCTGTCGGTCCGTGCCATAGAGGAGACTTAAATGTCTTATCACTCCCACGAAGTAATACTTCATCAGGTGGTTCCGTGTGAGAGTCAAGAGTTAGGAGTAGGTTATAAGTAATTAGCCGTTTGAAGTTCCGCCCTCCGGCTTTTATTTTTTTGTCTACTTAAAAAAAGTATTGACATACATATATACGACGAAAAAATATAGAATAGCCTAAGAAAGGTTCACTTTTGGTCGTAATTGTGTTAAACAGCAGACAATTTTGGTGCTAGAAATAATTGAATTGAAATTTAATTGATTCAAAATACCACAACGATAGTTCAGATACATGTCATCCTACTCTGTATGAGCAAAAATCAAATTTTAACCATTAACCTGTATTTACCTTATATGGCACCGTGCGACTTCTGCCTTTTCGGAGAAATGCATTTGCCCATGAAAGGAAAGCGTTATGCAGACGTAGAGGTCATTCAAAAGGCTTGCACCGGCATACTGGCGGCCATACCGGCCAACGAGCTAAACCACTCGTTCGACATGCTTTCGGACAAAAAGCTGTATTGAAGCAGAAGGAGACTATTTTGAATAAAATAAGTGATTTTGCCGAAAAAACCATTTGTTCTGTTTTTTTTAAGTCCTGTTTACTTTGGAACGCACCTGTTATGTATTTAAATCTACTACTCCACGAGTATAAAAACTGTTACCATAACTGTTAGAGGCGTTGTAAACATGGCTATCAAATAAGCAGTCTCACAGCTAAGCTTTAGTAAAAAAATACTCAATATGTTGAATGCAGGCAACTATACATTTTTGTCACTGAAAACTAAGCCGCAATACGCAATAAAAATATTTCGTTACCAGCAAACGAATGATGAATGAATTTTTGCACAAAAATTGTGAAATATGGAAATATTTTACTTATGTATATTGGTGACTAACCCAATGCCCCTCGCGTTGGCGGTTAAGGGATTACAATATCCTGACATGGTTGGTTGTGTATTTCTGGTGAGCTTTATTACGATTTGTGGTTCCCTTATAGCTTTCAGCTGACAGCTTCATCGTATGTAACATCCCTGATTGGAAAGCTGCGATGCGACCAAAACTATTTAGAGGTTTTCTTAGTTGAAAGAGGTTATTTAAACATATATTTTTGTTTAACCGCTTTCATTCAAGAAACATATCTTATGAAGACCTAACTACTTAGCAGAAGAAAAATTATAGATACTTCCAAAAATGATAGGCTACAAGCATGAAATATTGGACGAATCAATAACACTGAAATTCGTCCCGACTCTATAAAAATATTTTTCACATTTGGTTTACAGAAAGTCGTCCAAATCTCCACACAATAAAACAAATGCCGAAAATCCAGCTTAAATGTCGAATAATAATTATATGTTACATTCTTGTAGGAAACATCAAGACAGATTCGCGAATGTGCGTGCAATCTAAGAAGATTTATGAGTTGCCACATGAGCTGAATAGACAACACATAAATAAATTATATATATAGACGTCTGGTCTCTTGTTCTAGAAAAAGAAAAAACAAGGTAACAACAAGGAAAACAAATTGTAATTAATTTCTCTTTCAAGTTATTCCTTACTTACTACTTCTATTTTTTGTGGTAATCATTAAGCACACATGCAATGCGTACTAACATATACTTAATTCTAACATATACCCTGTAAGAGTGTGTAAATGTACAGTAGGGTGAGTTAAAAAACTGAATATTTTTTCCGCTTGGTTAACTTAAAAACAGATTCTTGGACACCTCTAACAAAGTCTCTGCAAAGAAGAGACAGTTTTATATTTTATATTTTTGTCTTATTATCAGATACACAAATTCAAATTAATTCCAATCACTTGAAAAAGTATCACGTTTCCAAGTTTAAAGGTTAGAGTTTGATTATTGTAAGACAAGTTTTCTTAGGAATTTTATAGCACAATGAATAAATCATTATATTTCGGAGAGCTCATGCTTATGAAAATTACTGGCTGTTACATGATATTCAAAATGGTCTCTTATAATTTTCGATTAAATTAAGCTGAGATATTCTGCGTCAAAGAGCAGAGCATGCCACAAAATATTTTTTTAATCAAATAAAAATTATTATTTTTTAATTAAAAGGTGTCTAACAACTTATTTTTTAGAGTACCAAGCGAAAAACCAATCGTTTTATTTCTACCCACGCTAATGTTCAGGGCGTATGAGTAATATTCGTACGTAGTTGGTGAACAACTAAATGAAGGGTGATAACAATTAATAAACAACCAAATGCTTGGCATTAATTACTTCATTAGTCTAATGGATTACTTGTGATAAGTTTCGCGAAAGGGAAAAATAAGGGGTTGGATAACTACAACTCGTTCTAACGTTCGCATAGCGTTACTGCGTCAGCACGTATCTAATGATGGTTATAACAGTACAACTGTATTTTCACAGCATCGCAAACAAAACTAAAATAGCAGAAACATCACACTCTATAAGCTTACACTTGTTGGGCGTGCGGTAATATAATATGCAAAGTATACTATAGAAAACCGAAATAAATTTCTAGTTGTTTACATTCTAATTATTACTGGTACACTTAATTTTTTTTATGGAAATCGGAACCATCTTTTGAATAATACGTTAATTAGGCGCCTTAATTTGCGCCTCTATATGGGATTACTAAAATATTTGTTGTCAAATATATTACTTGCAGATATGTATAGGAGCAGATATTGCAATATAATAGCAAATAATTTAAGCTCAAGAACAACTGCTTGATACATTTCGGCAATATATAATTTTCATATATAGGGTTTGTCCGGAAAGTAAAAGAACTGATTTTCTTCCGCCACGACTGTACTTCGGAGCATGCGCGCACCGACTGGATTTTGTAGAGGGCGTTCCTAGCTAACGAACGAGCGGCTGGTCAGTTGTCTCCGAGCACTTATAGAGTCAGGACCAGAGATAAAGAGGTGCCCAATTCTCCTGTCACTGGAAATGTGAGAACCGCTCACCTACCGAACTTTGACAGTTGACTGGATTGGGTAGGTTTTGACGTTTTGCAATTGGAATGAGTGGAACGGCCAGATTGAAATTATACCAAAAATATATGCGAACGGAGGAATTTGTTGCCGCCGTTCAAGATCGCTAATAAAAATTTAAAAAAATGAAAATCAAAGAAAATGCGAAATTAAATTATATTTCATGAAACGTTTTGCTATTTGATGCATAGAATAATTAATTATTAATTACTAATGACTTAAAACATTTATTAATTGAGAACTAACAGGCTTAATTCACCTTAATAAGTAGTGAAATGTCAAAAGTTAGTTGTTTTAATATATTATAAGGCCATAAAAAAGGATTTAAGTATTTTCGCTATATATTAAAAGTCCAATACATAATAATTTGCAATCTTAATAAATGTTGGGTGTTTTAATGTAAATGGCCAAAAATTCTAATTTTGTTCGATGTGGCCACAATGGAAAATGTTACAAAAAACGCTTATTTTGAGGCGCTCTCACACTGGAATAAGTTGGGCATCCCATTATTCCTGGTTAGAACAAACGCGACGCGAGTTGCGTCGTCAAACGACTCCTCCACTGTCAAACTCGACGACACACAAAAAAAGACAAGTATTTTTTAAATATTTTTATTTCTCTGAAATGTAAGTTGAATCTTCAGATTCAACTACATACATATGTACATATAAAATTGTAAAATACATAAATAAGGAAATATTCATAAGCAAGCATTAAATTCCTTTAAAAATGAAATCAAATGCCACTGTTATGTTTATATAAGATATGCCGGGTCGTTGATGCTGAGGAATGTCAAGTCAGCACAACGGCTTCAGGTAAATTTAGCAAGTAAGATTTTTATAAAGAATATGTCAAGTCAGCACAACGGCTTCAGGTAAATTTAAAATAAGATTTTTGTAAAGAATAAAATTATTATTAATAAACTGGACGGCAAGCCGCTCAGTACGGTAAACCGGAGTTTTATTATTCAAACGAAAGATATGTAATTTCCGATAAATTACATATCATATCGTAATTGGCGCAGTCGAACGGAACGGTTCCATATTCTCTCTCAGCTTCGCTCAGCTAGCAAAGAAAAGCTAAATAAAAGCTAAATAAATTATTATTAAACAAAAGTACTGTTATTAAAAGAAAAGTGGCAAAGATACAGCTAATTATATAAATCCCAAAGCAGAACAAAATAATACATTTGAGTTGGAAAACTATAGCAAAAGCAAAAACATAATTCAAAAAGTGAAAGAATTTGTGAAAGTGCAAAACAAAAATTATTTTGAGAAAAAATAAAGAAAACTGTTGAAAACCCTAAAAGTGAGCTCTAAAATATTCCATTGGATTACTGCATTTGGATTACCTTTAATACAAAAACAACTACATCAACAGCGGCAACAGCGGAGACAGCAGAAGCAGCTTTAACAAAACAAAAAACAATAATATCAACAGCAGCAACAGAGAAGACAGCAGCAGCAGCTTTAGCAAAACAAAAAAAACAACAACAACAGCAGCACCAACAGCAAGGTAAAATAATATCCAACTAATAATTTAGTAATTTAAGTAGTAGTTTTATTTGAAGCCATTACTTTCTTTGTAAAAAAAAAAAGAAAATAAAAAATAAAAAAAAAAAATAATAAAAATAATAAAAATAAAAAATATGGCAGAGCAAATAGAAATGCTAACTCGATGCTTGGCATCGTTAACACAGATAGCTTCACAAAATGCAGCAATAAATCAACTTACAATTAGGCAAAGAGTCGAAAAAGACTTAAGATATGTATCTCCCTTTGAAGGAATTGTAAAAAAATTGCCATCTTTCATTGAAGCAGTTGACAGGGTACGAAGGGACTATGTAGGACAGGAAGAAATAGTATTCAGGGTTATTTATGATTTGAAAATTGGTGGATCAGCAAAAAATTTTTTGCAAATAAACCCACCTGAAAATTGGGAAAGTTGTAAAACTAAATTAAGGCAACATTATAGACCCACAAAAAATCAAATGTTGATCACAAAAGAAATTTCGATTCTTAAAGTAAATAGTATAGCGGAATTAAGTAAAAGATTAAACGAAATCGTGGATGATATAACAGAATATAGTGCACTAAGCGAAAATGGTGACACTATGAGAGAAATTTTTTCGGGAATGCTAATTCAGCGAATAAAGCAATTAGCATCAGGGACATTTGCATATACAGTGCAATCGGTCACATCATTAACGGGCATGGCGAATGAAATTTATAAATTTATTGGGTTGGATGAAGGAAATCTAAATCCTTATCTAAAAAAAGGGGGAAACAACTTTCAAGCTAATACCAAAAATAATGGTGTTAACAACAAAAATTTCTATTCAGGACAATATCGTTCACAAAATCGTCCACAATCCGGACAACGTCAAATAAACCTTCATGGACAGTGTTTAAATGAGTTAAGCATCTACCCCCTATACACGGTAAAACTGGCGCATCCTAATGCAACAGCGCAACTTACCACACCACACCAACACAACTCACCACACCTGTTCCCACTCAACAAAAAGGATGGACAACGGGATGGGACTTACTATTCGTCAGCCGCAGTTCGCACGTCAACATTCGTCAGACACTTCGCAAATCAACATACGTTTTTTCGTCACCGATCTCGCAATTAACTCTCGCTTATACAAATAAAATTGGAACAATCCTGCATGCGGCGTTCAACCATTAATTCGACCGGGATTCTGCACATCGTCTAATTTTCGTCAGAATACGATTCACTTATTCGATCGTAGCTTGGCATGTAGCGAATGCCTTTACATACCTACCATACATATTTATTGTTAAGTACGAATTGCCAAATTAATCTTTTTAATTAAATTCAATTGTATTGAAAAATATAAGAGTATTTTTCTTACCCTCGTTTAAACATGGTCCTTCGAGCCTTAACGAAAGGCACCTACGGATTTCTACAGAGAAATCAATATAAACAAAAATTGTGGTAGCAGAAACCAATCAAAGTGCGACAATAAAGGTGAAATATAAACATAAAAGTGCCGTGAAAAAATCCAAACAAATAAAAATTACAACACAGGAATATACATACATGCATACATAAACATGTGTATATAGCAAAAAACAACCAAACGAGTGCGGTGAAAGAACAGAAATAAAACAAACAGATACATAAATATATGAAAAAAGTTCAGTGACGCGCAAATATACATATATACATATGTATGTATATGCATAACTTTTTATTTACTGGCATAACACAAAATTTTAAAAATGTAAAACAAACCACAAACTAAAACAAAACAAGTGCGGTGAAGTGACAAAAGTAATAACTAATAACTTTACATACATTTGTATCATATACAACAAATAGACAAACAAACGCTAAGATTAAAAATCAAAAAGTGCAGTGCCCCAAACAGAAAGCAAAGACATACATACGTTTACAAAAAAAAAAAAAAAAAAAAGTGCAGTGTAACAAAAAAAAAAAAAAACAAAGCTGTAATAACAAAAAGAGAAACCATAAAATAAACACATTTACCTATCTAAACCACAAACCGGGCGCGAAACCCAAAACATAAAATAAAAATAAAAACAAAATAAACGGGCGCGATCATTAAAACAAAGAGTTAAAACAACTACACCTACAAACAACAACACGCACAAGAAACCAGGCAGCTGAAAGACTGAAGGAAGAGGAGGAATACAGGAATTGGCGATAAAACTCGCACATACATTTCCACATATTATCCCCCCAAAAAACCCTTGCGGGAAGATAAAGTGAGTTGTATCGTTTCCATTTATTGTTGTTGCCTATTATGCACGTTTGTATGTATGCCTAAAATTACAGTCGTATTTGATACAAAACCTGTAATTGAAAACCTCTTTAACGGCAAACAAAAAATTATTGTATGTCAAATATAGTATAAAAAGTATAATACCTTACCTTCGTGTTTTCTAAATACACCAAGTTACCAATAGCAACTAAAAAAAAAATTTCCGGCAAACCCTTTCTGCTTAATAAAGCAGTAAGCTAGATTGTGTACACATATGTAATTAGTAACAAAGTCAAAATAGCAAATCTCAAAAAACTAGAGACAAAAACACAAACAAAATAGAAAAAAACCATACGTACCAAGCGCAATATATGTATGTATATATATTGATATATTCACATATTTCTATAATGCATATTAGACGGCCGTTCTAATAGAATAGAAATACTTATATATAAGAGAAAAAAAAAAAACTTTTTTTCAATTCCATTTTTAAACTCTCTTTCTTTACGATAAAATTAAATAGCATTTTCATATATAGCAAAAACAATCAAAATATATCAACAAAATATACATAATTGTAATAACTATGCAAAATATGTATTAACACATTTGCACACACACATATTATAAGACCACATTGGCATCTATTCGGCAATACCACTTGTTCTTTGGCAAACAAAAACAAGCAGGATTGCATACAAAAAGCAAATTGATCTCTCTAACGAGCTCTCAATCGCTTACGAATAAAACATATTCATAAACACACAAACAATTCGTGCATACTTATGTAAATAGCGCATTGATCTCTTCAACGAGCTCTCAATTGCACAAAGCATAAGCACATACAAGTCCAAGTATTAGGTGTACCTAAATACAAATCATTCGGACAACAAATATTTTTATTAATAAAAAGAGCGGTTTTAATAACAATTAACAATTCAAATACATTTTCGAACTAAAATATAAATAAATAATATTATTTTGCAAAAATGGTTAACAACAACAATAATCAAAATACACCTGCAGGAGCTACACGCCCAAAACAGGTTGCTAAATTTATTTCAGAAATTGACAGATTAACAAGATACTGCACTAGATTTGCCTCTTCACCGATTCAAGAAAACTCTGAATCGTTATTAGAAATAAAAAGCCAAAATCTTAAAAATTTCTGGACTCGTCTCCAAGCGGCCCATGACGCCATAGTAGAATCTGACGATTCAAACCTACCACAAAATTTGAAACAATCGGCTTACGAAATATATGAAAACTGCTTAGACCAATATGAAGAAACAAAAGCTATGATCTCCGATCAATTAAAGCTAATTAAAGCAATTGCACCTACTCCCCACAGTAGAGTAGAGCTGCCACAAATGCAACAATATCAAGAGGCAAGTTCAGGCATCCACCTCGAGGTGCCCGCATGTGACACAGAAACCTTTTACGGAGGTTATGAAGAATGGCCGTCCTTCCGGGACATGTTCACGGCCGTGTACATAAACCATCCTCAATTATCACATGCGCAAAAATTGTATCACCTCAGATACAAAACCAAAGGTCAAGCAGGCATAATAGTAAAACAGTTCGCTCTTAATGACGATAATTTCAATTTGGCTTGGGAAGCGGTTAAAGCTAGATACGAAAATGAAAGAATACTGGTCGATAAACAAGTAACGACACTACTAAACTTGCCTAAAATCAAGAAAGGAACAAGTGAAGAATTTGTAACACTACAATCCACTGTTTCTAATTGTTTGTCGATTCTGTCGACCCTAAATATTCCCACAGACAGCTGGGACCCAATTCTGGTAAACATTTGCACCGCCGCATTACCAGAAAAGTCGTTACTTCTATGGGAGCAATCGCTCTCATCACGAAAAAAGTGCCCAACGTGGCAACAAATGAAAGATTTTCTCACCACCCAATATGAAATTGCGGAAAGGTTAGAAGAAAAAATAATCAAAACTAAGAACACTAAACACGACCAAAATAGAAGCTTCAATAGACCTCAAGTTAGTAACAAAAACAATTTAAACAAAAACCTTCACAAAACGCAATCGTTCACATCTGAACAAAGAAATCATATGTCATGCGAACTATGCACAAGAGGACATAAGCTTAAAACTTGCGAGAAGTTTAAAAATTGAATGTCAATGAAAGGAACAACTTTGTCAGGTCAAAAAGACTCTGTACAAACTGCTTGTCCCACTCACACAATCTTAATCATTGCAAAAGCAAATTCAATTGCTCATATTGTCACAAAAGACACAATTCAATGCTTCATTACAGCAGATTTCCCCTCTCACCCTATAAAAGCGCTTATAAATCAAGAACCACGGATTTAATTACAAAAGTAAATCCCGAAGGCCAATTTACTAAAAATTGCCACCAGACACCATGTTGCTCAAAGGCACAAAAAGTTCAAACGCTGCACAGCGAAACACAAAGTGGACTAGTTACCGAACTAGTTACAACCATACCAACTCAAGTTGAGTACAATACAAATAAATTCCTTAATTCACAATTAAGGAAATTTCAAACTCTAAAAGATCAGTATTGTGAAGACTTCTCTGAAGCTACAACTACTCGATCAAATAATGGCCGGTACGTCGCACGACTACCACTAGTGCCACAATTTTCCAATACCTCACATATTGGTAGAAAAAAAAATAAAACAAAGTAAGATTTCGGTCTAACAATATTAAAAACTCACATATATGTTACTTTTCGACCCCGCAGGATGGCTTTCGCCAATAATGGAAAAAACACAATCCTGAATATATCCTTCAGCGGTGGCGGGCTACTAAAAACCAAATTAGTGCATACGCACTTAAACACAATATATAAAAATATTGTTCCAAAGGGATAGAAAATCGACATTTCTCATAAAACATTGCTTAATACGTAGTTTCTTAAATTCTCAAATGGAATAAAGCAAAAAAAAAAAAACAAAAAAAACTAACAAAAGCAGAGGTCGATCTTATCGTCCCTACATAAGCGCTCCACATATGGTTAGTGGATGTGAATCTGTTATACAACTTGAACATCCCACTTAAAAAATTATAATTCTAAATGAAGCCGTTCGCCATTACCGCCTACTCTCTCGCAAGATCCCTCAAATTTCATAGTCCTAAATCTGGGGCTAAGGTGTACCCATTCTGGCCACATCTGAGCCAGGCGTGGAGTTACTATCCTTTATAAGCCGGTAACATAGAAAAGGCAAATAATAAACAACCGATATTCCATACCGATAAAATAAGAAATGTTAAATAACCGCCAATGAAATGAATAAAAGCAAAACAACTCATACACTTGTAAACCGTAATAATGACTCCCAAAAAAGCAAAATAAAATAAACAAAATATAAAATAAAACAAGTAAGGAAGGGCTAAGTTAGGGTGTCACCGAACATTTTATACTCTCGCATGATAAAGTGCTAATCGAGATTTCATTATCCGTCATTTACATATTTTTCAAATACCGTATTTGTGTAAAGTTTTATTCCGCTATCATCATTGGTTCCTAATGTACTACATATTATACAGAGAAGGCATCAGATGGAATTCAAAATAGCATTATATTGGAAGAAGGCGTGGTTGTTAACCGATTTCACCTTTATTTCGTACATGTCATCAGGGTGTTAAGAAAATATTATACACCGAATTTCATTGAAATCGGTCAAGTAGTTCCTGAGATATGGTTTTTGGTCCATAGGTGGGCGAGGCCACGCCCATTTTCAATTTAAAAAAAAAAGCCTGGGTGCAGCTTCCTTCTGCAATTTCTTCCGTAAAATTTAGTGTTTCTGACGTTTTTTGTTAGTCCGTTAACGCACTTTTAGTGATTTTCAACATAACCTTTGTATGGGAGGTGGGCGTGGTTATTATCCGAATTCTTCCATTTTTGAACTGTATATAGAAATACCTGAAGAAAACGACTCTGTAGAGTTTGGTTGACATAGCTATAGTAGTTTTTTAGATACGTACAAAAAACTTAGTAGGGGGCGGGGCCACGCCCACTTTTCCAAAAAGCTACGTCCAAATATGCCCCTCCCTAATGCGATCCTTTGTGCCAAATTTCACTTTAATATCTTTATTTATGGCTTAGTTATGACACTTTATAGGTTTTCGGTTTCCGCCATTTTGTGGGCGTGGCAGTGGGCCGATTTTTCCCATCTTCGAACTTAACCTTCTTATGGAGCCAAGGAATACGTGTACCAAGTTTCATCATGATATCTCAATTTTTACTCAAGTTACAGTTTGCACGGACGGATGGACGGACAGACGGACGGACGGACAGACAGACATCCGGATTTCGACGCTACTCGTCACCCTGATCACTTTGGTATATATAACCCTATATCTGACTCTTTTAGTTTTAGGACTTACAAACAACCGTTATGTGAACAAAACTATAATACTCTCCTTAGCAACATTGTTGCGAGAGTATAAAAATAGTCGAATTTAAAATAAGTTCTGCTATTCAGGAAATGGACTTTATTGAAGGTATGTGCTTATTAAGTAATCCGAATTTTAAGGGTTCAAAAACTCTTTGTATAAATAACAATTTTTGATAATTATTAATGATTTTCGATGCTTTTTATTTCGGTTTTAATTTGCTGATTGTAAACAAAACAAGTAAGG